>NC_060282.1:57114481-57414481 GCF_021613505.1 Equus quagga
TGCACTGATCTTGCTGTAGACTCTGACAGCATCACAGGATTTCAATGTGAATAACTTTACAATGGCTTTTAATGTACAGCAGTATAAGTCCTTTCTTTTTATTTTTATTTTCTCTTGAAATTTTCATAATTTGTCTCATAAGTAAATATTAGAATCATTTTTTCTTGTCCATTCTTACTTCTACTAGAACTGCATTAATCGTCTAAACTCATTGGAGGATTACTATCTTTATGATGAAGTTTCTTTCCACTCAGCATTACCATCTGCTTCTCTATTTGTTCAAATCTTCCTTTATGTCTCTTTGTAATTTGTTTTCTTCATTTGGGTTCTGCATATTTATTCCTAAGTATGTTTTAATTCCTTGTTGCTGTTATGAATTGGTTTTTTTCATTATACATTTTAAATTGTAATCTCTGTGTACCTACTCCCCGAGCCTGGAGCCTGAGTAATTCTAACCTCCTTCGAATCCAGTCAGTCCCTGTGTTCTGCAGACTCAATCCTCTCCTCTCCTCTCCACCACTGCCACTGGCTTCAGACAAGCTCTGACCATCTCTTGGCTGGGTAACTATACATCTTTCCATACTGGTCTCCCTGACTCCAGAATAATTTCACTCTAACCTCCACTTTGATGATGAGTGATTTTACTAAAATTCAAATATTACCATATTTCTCTTCAAACTCTTGAACATCTTCCCATTGACTATTACCAAATTTTTAGGCATAGATAGATAGTCCCACAGTCAAGCTTCTGTCTGTTTTATCTCCTACCCTACTCTCACTTGCCACTAAGCTCCAAACTTCCAGACTGCTCCCAGTTTGGCGTACGCATAAGAGTGAGGCCTCCATACTTTGCATGCACTATTCCCTCTGCCAGAATGTCATATGTATTACTGCTGTTACTAGACTGACCGTTGTGGGACTCAAGATAATTGATGCTAGCTGGAACAAACGACTCCCCAGTTTTAATGACTTAACACAGTGAAGGTCTCCGGGACAGACCTTCTGGGCAGCTTGCCTTCAAGTGGTGATTCAGAAACTCAGTATTCTTCCACTTTGTGATGCTGCCATCTTAGACATATGGCCTCCGTGGCTTCCACAGAAAGGGAAGCGAGGATGTGACAATCTCACATGGGGTATAACGGCCAAGCCTTGACATCCTTCTGCTCACATTTTATTGGCTAAAATTCATAATAGGCTCTAAACTGATGCCATGGGAAGCTAGGAAAGGTGGTCTTCTTTGTGCCCAGGAAAAGAAAATGAACTTGGTAAGCATCAAACCAGTCTCTGCCACAACCATCCAAGGGCAGGAAATCTATGTCATTGATTTTAGTATTCCTAGCATCTATTATAATATTTGACACATAGTAAAGGTCTGTAAATATAGAATAAATGGACAAATGCATGAATAAACGAATGAATGAACTCTAAGTCTGATAGCTATACAAATTAATGCATTGTCTATAATCTGAGTAGGATAATATGGGGGCACAAAGGTAGGACTCTGGGATAGGGGTATGGCTTTAGAGAGGGATGCTTTCAGGGAGAAGGTATTCCTTGAAAGGAGACTTAAAAACAAATAAAAATGAGAAAGATGCTAGTTCATTCTTTTCTGTCTGTTTGCTATATATTGGGGCTTCTTCAAAGCAGGTCTTCAGTTAGCTTTTCTTCTCATTCTATGTTCCATCTCAGGGCAATCACATTCATACTTATGGCTCCAATGGTCATCTGTAGGCTCATGATTTATGCATTTACATCCAAACCCAGATCCTTCTGTTGCTCATCAGACCTGCTCTTAAAACTATTTAGATTCCATCTTCCATTTGAGATTCAAATAAGACATCTTTTTCCAACTCAACATAGGCCATGTTGAGCTTATGATTTCCTTCACTGTGTTTTTCCTCAGGCAACTGCAGCTCCACCCATCCTGTTGCACAATACGGATGCTCCTATTATGTTTTCCCATATGTGCTCCCCACTTTTATCCACTTTAAAACTGCACAACCCAAACCTGGTCATAGCAATCCTCTGCTCAAACCCCTCATTAGTTTCTTATTGCTCTTCATATGAATACCAGGATCCTAACAAGGGCTGCGTGGCCCTGTACTGGCCTCACCATTTGCTATATCCCTTGTACCAGATACTCTCATAACATCTTGTCCTTTTCTTTCATGCTATTCATCATAATGTGTAATTATATTAGTCACAAAATAAGTATACTAGTGTCTGTTGTCTCCACCAGGCTGTAACTTCACTCGTCACAGCATACATTAGAGTCTATCCCTTGAGCCTTTTGGATACAATTCTTTTTAAAACTTTGGGAAGCAGCTGTTTTTTTAGACCTCTTGGAGGGTCTCTTTTCTGAAGTAAATAGAAAAGAGGAAATAGTGGGGTGAACTGCAACCCCACTGTTGTAGTTGATCTCAAGTCCACAATTGGTTTTTCCTCCACTAATCATTCCAGATTCTTCTCACCCTCAGAAAGCATCTCTTCTAGTTTAAGTGACTTTCTTGGTGATCTGACCCAGACCCTTACCTCTGCAGAGTCTGAGTTGCTGGTCACCATACCCTTTTCAGGCCATGAATGTGTGGCCACTTAAAATCAGGAAAGGGCATACCATGAAGCATTTCAGTGCACCTGAGTGCCAACGGCATTCCTTCTTCTTCTTGCCTGATGGTCCTTGAATACAAGAAGCCCCAGGTCCCAGGTGGTGGTCATTGCTGAAATCACATTGGGATGTTTTCTGTGTCCTGTGAACTAGGACCTCTAAAGCCACAGAGCCCATAGTTGTAGGGACAGGAAATACAACTCCCAAGTGAATCACTGGGAATGCTTATAAGCTGGACAATTCCTTGTACTCTTTGGTCCCTGGTCCTAGGTGTTCTACATAATGGAGACACAGCACTAATAATAGTTGTTGACTTAGACTATATATTACAGCCTGGAGGATGGTTCCCCTTCCTCATATGGTGCTGCCTCTGAGCTCGTGCTTCAGTTGTACCTTCGCTTTCATCCTCTATCAGGCAAGCAGGGCCTGGAAGTGCAGTAGGTGATAGGACCAGCGGATTGCGTGCCCACTGTAGGTCATTTGTTATAAAGCAGATCCCTTAGTCTGAGGTGATGTTAAGTGGCTACCCCAGTCAGTGGATGGGATAGTCTGTAAATACTCAGATAGTGGAACTGGTTGAGGTTCTGTGGGTAGGAAAGGCAAATTCGTACCTGGAATATGTATCTATTCTTGTCAAAATGAATTATTGTGCCTTTAAGAATGAATGAGGTCTAGTGTAATCAACTTGTCACAAAGTGGCTATTTGTTTCCTTGAAGGAGAACACCATATTGGGGTCTTCTGTGCGCCAACCTTATGATGGACTGTTGTTGGTCCCACCTAACCTTCTAACTAGACTGCCAGACCCAGCACATGATGGACATTTCTGGTTGCATAGTCACTTGATGACCCATAATTAAAAGCTCTTTTCCACCAGAGTCCAGTAGCATACTCATAGTTACATTTTGAAAGTGTTAAAATTCTTCACTGCGGATGACATGGCCTTGCTCATAAACTCTAAGAAGTTTACATTATGATTTTCCTTTTGTGGCATAAACCCCAAAGGCATGTTTTCTTTTCACATATACCTCTAACATCTGGTGCCTTCCAGGTTATATGGCCCAAACTGCAGGGCTTCTTGTAATGCAGTCTGAACCTATTGCAGAGGGCTCTCCTGCACTGGAAAGCCGGCAGCCTTTTATACAGCTTGGTGCATGATTCAGAGAAATATTCTCAGGTGTAGTACCAAAGAAGTCTATCAGGAGTTATGTTTCCTTCTTTGAATTTGGAAGTATGAGATACATTATTTTTTCTTTTACTTGAAAGGGGATGTTCTGGCAAACATGGACTACTAAGTCTCTAAAATATTATGATGTGGTAGGCCTTAATCCTCTTAGGTTTTATCTCCCATATATGTTTTACCAAGTCTTCCAACAAACTTGCTGCTTTCTACTCCTCTAGCATAAAGTTGTTGATATAATGGACAAGGTTAACAATTTCTAGGATGTCCAGATGGTCCAAAACTCTGGCCTATGGTAGAATGGATTTTGGGAGAGTTAAACATAGCCCAGGACCGAGTATGTAATCTCTCTTTATTAAAGGGAAATTTTAAGCACAAGATTCAGGGTGGTGTTGACTGTCAGGTAGACAAGAGAAGATATCATTGGGAAGGATCACACACATGCATTCAGATGTACTGTGTTCTTCTATTCCGTTAGCCTAACTCTTGGAATACGGTGTTTGTTACATTATTCTTTAAACCTTTCAGTACATATGAAATATTTTATAAGAAAATTTTAAAACATTGAAAAATAAATTTAACTTTAAGAGGAAGGTGAGTGGTGTGGGACGGGGGGCAGTCAAATGGAGAAGTCTGGGTTGAGGGAAGGAAGGTTCTTTATGATGGAAGAAATTTGACCATATTATAGGGTACACGGAAAACAAGAGAGGACACAGAAAATATCAAGTGCTGGAAGACACTGGATCAAGGGTTAGGAGCAGTAGAAAGGTCACATCTGGATCAAAGGAGATAAGAAGAGATGCAAATATGACTGGTTTTTTTCTTTGTGAAGGACAGGAAGTTGAGAGACGAAGGTTCACGCCAGATGACTTCAAGTTTCTCTATGAAGTGGAAGCAAGGTCATCTTCCAAGAGAGATGAGTTGAGGTGATGGTAGAGGGCACAAAGGTTGAGGGGAATGGCTTGTGGGGACGTAGGAAAGCTCATGCCAGGAACGCTGAGCTCAGCTGAGAGCCCCACTGAGATCATGAACATTCCTCCAGCAGCATTCAGAAGCCCATGGGGGTAATAGTGGAGAGAAGCAAAGATAGGATAGATCCAAGATTGGGAGATTTCAGGGAAGACGTGGTGGAAAGAAAGGAGTGAGGATAATGAAAGTGCAAGTAAAATAGTGTTGGAATAGAGCTGGATAGAGGAGGAAGTATAGTCATGAAGAAAGAACATGTTGAGATAATAAAAGGGAAGAAAAACAAGTTAAACCAGGCCAGGATGGAAGGAAAGGCATGAGCAGTAATGAGAAGGCACAAAGCCTGGCCCACGTCAGCCATCAGGTGGCACCATTAGCCCAGTGTGGCTGCCAAGCCTCTTTGCTGGCTGGTAGGCCCTGTGAGGGTAGGGTCCCTGCTGCTGTGTCCCCAACGCCTAGCCTAGCATCTGTCACTGAGGGCAAAGAAAACCAGAGACCTGGAAAAGCATAGACGACTCTATTCGGTGGCTGGTATATTGCAAAGTAAAATTACAGAGATGGAGCAATTTAGGGAACTAAGATGCAGGCAGCGACTGACACAGGATGCTGAAGAGCAGTGCGAGAAAGCAACGCTGTTGGAGTCATAGATGTGAAAGGACTTTGGGCAAGTTTTCTAGACACCGAATTGTTTATTTGAAAACTCGTGTAGCACCTCACTGTGAAGGATGTCACACGGAACATACAGGATTCTTCCAAACTGCCCTGGTGTAGTGCTCTTACTAACCAGAATCAGTTGCCTGAAGTTTTTGTATAGACAGCTGTATTTTTTATGTTCATTTCAGAGTTTTGTTAAGAGCACTTTTGTCAAGGCGATGGTCCCAGGTGAGCGTGCCCATCGTAACGTTCTAGTCACTGTGGTCAGTACAGAATCTTCCTCTTGGTACATCCAAGATAGACTTAAATGTGCAGAGTCCCAGACTCACCTTGTTAAAGACATCGCTGATGTGTCATATTTCGACTTGTAATGGAGATAAAGCAAGCCTGGAGAGTTAGTGGGCTTTTAAATTAAAAAGAAATAAAAACCATGGCCAGTATAATTTAGCTAAATGTGTATTATGAGGCCCTTTTCTCTGCTTCAATTCAGCTAAACATCTTGAAATTCATTGTTTTCTTTGCTAATTAACTTATTTATCAAAAGTGACATATATAGTCCCGTTTTTTTCCCCAAAAAACATTTATGAAACACCTTCTATATGCAATGCACTCTGCTAGTGGCCGTGGGGGAAACATTAACATGTTTTTGCTTTGAAGGGTTGAACAGCTTTCTGCCTTGAAGATTAAGGGCTTAAAGAAAAATGAAATATGTGCATGAAAATAGTTATATAGCAAGTCAGTGTATTAAAGGCTCGACAAATGCTATCAGCCTAAATTCTCCCTCCAAACTTAACTGATACTCAGTAGAATATAGCAATTCTAATGATACTCAGTAGAGTTAATATAAGACTCTCATAGATTGTTGGTGTCTTTACAAATGATGCATACTTTTGGGAAGAATTCATTGGGTAATATATATCAAGGGTGGTACAAGTGTTTTTACCATCCAACACTGTTCTGTGGGTCAAGCATGAGGGGCCAAGTCCTACTGGAAGAGATCCTGGGAGGAACCAGGCAGAACACAGAGCCAGAGGCCACAGGGAAAATTCCCTTCAGGGGAGAGGTTGAAAGTCCTGAAAACCATGGAAAGAAGCCTGTGAAAGCAGGTGCAATGAGGTGTCAAGGTGGGAATCTAGGTGATAGGTATACTAGCACTAACTGTAAAATCTTTAAGTTTTGCTCTGTGGTTTTGAAAAGTTTCAAATTAAGACATAGGAGAGAAAAGTCATCCAAATAAGATTTTCCTGATATTGGTACTGGACCAGAGAAATTGAGAAGGTTTCCTGAGAGTGGCTGGGCAAGGTCCTGGAGATTCAGAGCAGTACATCAGAACGGAAGGATGGCAGCCCAGGCTGACTGGCAGACTATGAGCCAACTGACAGCTGAGCTTTCACAGGCTCCTTCTGGGCTCTGCGTTGATATGACAGGCCAGATTCATATACATGGTCCAGTATACTATGGGAATAACCTAGTTTTATACTTATCTACACAATCGTAAGTAACCAAGGCGATATTATATAAAAAGTCTTATTTTTAAAATGTCTGTTTCATTATTTCAACAAACGTGACTATCGTGTATGATAGTGTAACAAGGAAAAAACAAGACAGGACATTGTGTGTGCACTACTTTTACAACTTCATAAAAGAGGCATTTGTAAGAACGATTGAAAGAGAAAATACAGTGAAAATTGTGTTTGGGTGATGATATTATGGATACTTTTCTATTCTTTATTTTCTAAATGTTCTGTAAAATTATTACGGCAAATGTACTTTTACAAAGAATGTTAAGAAATGGGAAAAATGCTTTCCCTCGAAGATACAAACAAATTTTATTGGAGCACGAGAGAGTTGACTATATCCACTTAAGCTGAGTAGATGTGGTGAGCAACCAACCAAACTGTGGGACTGTTCAAGCTACATGAGGTGGTCCGGAGATTGGATAAACCCCACTCGAGGTATGCCTGCTCTCCCTCACAAGAATTGGGCCCTGATGAGCCAACGCCACCCATGTGAACAACAACCATTGGTCAGAAAATGGGGCCAGCTACCAGACAGGGGAGCTGGGAAGACTCCATGAAAGAGGACGTTTGATCTGTACCTTGAAGGAAGAGCAGGTTGTCAGTTGTCATTAGAAGTCCAAGGAGGAAAGCACAGTCTATCGAAATAACAGGCAATAACTTCCACAAGCGCCGGGGCAGAAAGGTATCAGTTTGCTTGGAGATCTGTGCTGAGGTGTGGGCAGATAAGGCTGGGAAGCAGGTGGGGCCAGATCAAAGAAATTGGCCTGGAGGAGATGGAGGGGGACAGAAGTGACTGACATTTGTCAATTACAATAAAAGGGGAAATCCTAATAGCGACGTAATCTGTGTCATTTTCTAGAAGTGCCACCCTACTCCCCTGAGCCTCTCAGTGGCTTTTTTTCCAGCTACCAGCCCTCCAGCTCTCCATCCAGAGAAAAGACATCTTTTCTGGTAACTCACCTCCCCTGATGTGACTTCCATGTCTCCCATTTCTAAATAACTTTCAGAATTCCTTGAATCAAGCACAAGAGATACAGGATATTTATATGCAGTGAGTATTTATACTGAAGTGTTTTCATCTCCTTAGAAGGGCAGAGCAGATAAGAAGTAAAATATGACAGCTAAACATTAAAGGGGACAGCAGAGAGAAGCAGAGTGTTCATTAACTAAAGACAGCACTGTACGTGTTTGCAAGGGACAAATATAGCAACATGCTTTTAAAATGTAAAATTATTCATAATTTCTTTGAAAAAATCATCCTGATTAAAAAAAATTCCTTTTTTGATTCTACAGAAAAAGATAATCTTCTGATAGGTTTAGAGGTGAGCAAATTGGGTGTGAGTGAGGCCAGCATGGAGCTGAGGACTGAGCAAAAACTCACAGGGCATCATGTGGTCTCTCTCACAGGTGACCATTGTGATTAAATTGATGACCAGATACACATTAAAAGGTTAGAGTTTTAGGAAAATAAAGTCTGAGGGAAAGATGGAAGAAAAAAGATGCTGATTTCTTACTGTAATTTTTTAAAAGGAAGAGATTTAGTTATGACCACACTTACCTTTTTTCGTTTTTTGGTGAATTAAGCTATTTAATTTTAGGATAATATCTGCAGATTGTCGAACTAATGCACATGATAGAATGTTACTGCATTTTTTACATAATGGTAGGGGAATTAGAAAAACACCCTGACTTAATTATTGTTGGAGGCCCTGGCTATTTCCTATGATGAACTGGCAACATCAGTTTATTTTGAAAGATTATGCTCATGAAATTTCTCCCCTGGAACCAAATTCATCCAGACAGGTGATCTTATTTTCCTCTTATTGATGGGCCATAATTCCTTCACCAACATTGCCAGGTCACTGAGAATGTGATATTTCCTTTTCCATGTCTTCACCTCCATCTTGCTCACATGGAAACCTTAAATAATGGCAACCAGTAGTCTTGGTCTTTCACGGAAACCAGTCATCACTCACTTGAAGTCTTTTTTTCACCTTTTTTTCCCTCCTTTCCTTCCCTGCTTCCTATCCTTGCCCTCAGCTTCACCCCTTCCATCTTACTGAACATAAATGTGTCAAGGACTTGGTCCTGCCCTTCAGGGGCTTACAATCTAGGCAGAGATTAACTGGTAAACACACTGCCACAATCAAACATAATTAAGTGCTATGATAACAGGGTTTCAACAATGAGTTATCTGAGCAACTAACTTTTCTGTGAGGAGTTAGGTGAATATTCTAGAAAAGCTTCAGAGAGTTGACACCTGAGTTCATTGGAGAGTGAATGGGAGCTGGACGGGTACATGGGGATGGGAAAGACAGCCTGAACCCTCTTCAGATTTGTTACAGACATCTTTAAGCCATTCCACCTACAAACTTAATATGTCTGAAGTTTTGCTTTCTGGACCAAACATCTTTCACATTCTTTCCTCAAAAATGTCTTTTTCCTCTACTTTGGCAAAGAATAAATTCAAACTTAATAGAGTTATTCTAGAATATCATTGGTAATTAACCACCAAGCTTGCCATATTCATATTGATTTTATCTACATCAAAAAGAACAAAAAATCCTAGAGAGCAATTACTCTGTACAACTGAAGTGATGCCATTTTCTTATTTCCCTTCAACCAAAATCTCTAGAGAAAGTTCGGGTATGCCAAGATGTGGAGAAGTGCACCAATGTGAGCGAATTTTAGATTATTGTCTTCAGAAAATTATGGACATTTTCTACCACTTACTAACCTAGAAAAATCCCAAAATATGCTGCCCACTTTGAAACTATATAATCCTCACTAACACTGAAATACTTGGTAAGGCTGTTTTCAATAAAAGGGTAAAACTTAGCTATTGGTAAAAGAATGTTCTGGAAGCCACAAGAAAATTTAGCTTATTATTTTACAAACTTCTACCCTCGGTGATAATCTCTTAAAGCTATTTCCTGATGGATTTCACCTATTGACAATATAAATGTTTTGATAATTCAGTCCTTTGGTTAACCAAAGAGGAGAACTGATGTAATTACAAGCCTACCTGTTCTTTGACATTAGCTGCTGTTCTAACCAAAGGAATTGGTGCCTTACGGAGTTTCCCAATGTTGTAATTTTATTGAGGCTTATTCTGTGCCAGGCTCAGAGCTATGCTTTGCACACTTTATTTTTACTTATTCCTAAACAGCAATTATGAGGTGCATAATATTGTTTTACAGATAAGAAAACTGACATTTAGATAAATTAAATAACTTGCCCAGAGTCAAAACTAACAATTGGTGAGGCTGGGTTTCAAACCCAGAAGGGTGTGACTTCAAAGCCTCCAGCACTGAGATGTGCTTTGTCTTCACAATTCAACAGAAAATCCAACAGCAGCATCCGGTGATTTGTGAAAGAAATAATTAAAGGGCAAGGACAGAATTGGAGGATATTTAAGATTTAACTTAGAGACACGTAAAAACATAGTCATCTTTATTCCTGGTATACATCCTACTTTTGAACAATCTCATTTGTTTGTCACAATTAACCTTGAGTTGTAGCCTGCCAAGCTATTTCCTAAAATAAACTGCTTCACAGGTTGAGAATGTTTGTATTGGAATTATATATTCACATCTTCAAACACAGGCTAGAAAATGAAACCACATTTCATAACTCAAACTGTCATTGATGGGCTCACAGCATCCTGTTAATCATATTTGGAGGACATGGTGTGTGTACCCAGTACACCACAGGTACTCGGTTACTTAGTAAATCATAGTGATAATAGTCACAATGTTTATGTGATTATTATACATTCTCAACACTATTTTGTAGTTTTGTTACTTTAATTTAAATACAGATCTTCTTTGGCTATTACATGCAAAATCATGCTAAGTTTGGGAAATGGAGTGGGATGAGGGAGCAGAAGAAACGAGTGAGTTGATATCATTGTTTCTGTTGTATGGAGAAGTTAAGTTACCCATGTGTTTAAAAAGGCGAGGAGCATTCAGTGAGATTTTAACAGAAGATGAAATTCAATCTCCTTTGGTACGTGCTGTGGACCTTGCCAACTAAAGGAGTAGGAGAACATTTTCTTCCAACTACTGGGTTTAAGATACAGCCAAAGAAAACAATTTACACAGCATTCAAAAAAAAATTCAAGTAATATTAACACTTGAGAAAGAAGAAGGAGCTCAGGTAAACTGAATGCTGACTTGCTAGCCCAGAGCACACCTAGACAAATTAAAAATGGGTAGTCTCCTCTTAAACCACAAGAGTCAGCGTTAGTATGTATTGATTGTACATAGTTTGGGTATTGAAGTAACTGCTTCACTCCATTGCAAGCATTGATTGACTCCCTTTGGCAAGGCGCTCACTGATTCTCAGTCTCCATTTCCTCATTTGTGAAATAGAGGAATTAGACTAGACAAGAATTAGTCCTAAGGGTCTGTCTGGATCCAATATTTAATTCTTAATCCAGAATAGCTTCCCCTTGGTACCCAGAATGGTCTACTAGGAACCCAATATATATTTATTATGTATTCAAATATAAACTCATTTTCTTATTAACCCAAACCAAGCAAACTGTATTAGGAAAGCAAATATTATAACCTTCAAATTATTCTTAATGCATATGAGTAGTTTTTGGATAATGAGCATCACAATTTCCTTTTAATTGTGTGGATAATAAAAAAAATTAGCGCTGGCACAGTACTCCAGACTATAATTATCCTTAATATACTACTATTTCCTACTCAGGAGGAAGGTCTCTCTCTTTACCACCAGGATAGTTTCTGAATTGAAGAGAAAAAAATATGAGGATTCCAAATCATCTTGCTTCAATGAGGACTTAGAGTGACTTGAGTAATTATTGACAAAGTAGATACATGGGATCACGCTCTTCGTATAGTTTCTTCCATTTTCTACATTTGGGACCAAAACTATTTGGCAGGCACAGTTAGTTATCAGTATATCCAAAGTGCTGACTTTTTTTCCAAAAATGGTGCTAGAGATTCATCACTTATCAAGTTCTTTATTTTCCAAAATTACATAGTCAAGAATTATAAGATGTGCCAGTCACCAAACTAGCTGCACATTAGAATTATTTGGGGAGTTTTTAAATTCAGGCTCAAGGATCCCTCCTGAAGCTTGCTATGTCAAAATTCCTAGGAATCTGCATTTCAAGAACAACCTGAATGATTTTTATAAAATAAGGCACTTGAATAAAGACTAGCAGAAAAAAAAAGTGAAAATATGATTTATAAATTTAAATATTTTTATAAATCATTTCTTTTTGATGAGAGAAAGCAATGTAAGGTGTTTATTTCAAGATAATTTGGCAAACTGAACACAATAGGACAAAGTGAAGGGGAGACATTAAAAACTGAGCAGTGAAAATCAACTTCAACAGTCAAAGGAAATAATTAAGATCTTCAAGAAATGTTTACTAGCCAACGTATCCTGCTTGGTCATCCATATTTATCAAATCAGTTGGCTAGCAGTTTAAGGTTTTCACTTATTTGCACAAGGACTAATAGAGTTTAAAAATACTATATTTTTTAACAAGTGGATTATAGACAAATAGAAGTATGTAGAGAGGCATAGATATTTTATAAAGCAAATGTAGGTAAAATGTGAATGTAGAATCTTCTAAATGGTAGATATATGGTTGTTACCCACAGGATTCTTCCATTTTTCTATAATTTTTCATAATAAAATATTGGGGAAATAATATACTGAATAATTATCATACATCTCTACAAAATGCAGCAGAAGATGTCTAATTTGATGAAACATGTGTCTCAGGCACATTTAGTATAAATATTGAGTTTAATTGAAATTTACCCAGTATACTAAATATCTTTTTAGTATTTACATGTGAGATGATAGAAAATATATATTGGTCTCTGCCCCCAGTTCCTGGCACAGAGCTCCTAAAACTCTTGTAATTTCCTAAGTGACAAAAACACTAGGAGCATTTCTTATTCTAATACTCATCTTTGACCTCTGTTCCTGACACAGGGCTCCTGAAACCCTTGTAATTTGCTGGGTGATAAGGGTGTCTATTGTCCTAAAAAGTCGACTGTAGGTGGGCTCCTGGATGACTCCTGAGTGGGGAGAAGTCACCAGAAAGACCAAGCCGTGGTTGGAAGCTTGGAATTTTCAGCTCCACCTCCCATTCTCTTGAAAAGCAAGAGGGACTGAAAGAGGAGTTACTGATCTATCATGCCTACGTGAGAAAGTGTCCATAAAAATCCCAGTAGTCTGGGGTTCAAGGAGCTTCCAGGTCAGTGAACACATCCATACCAGGATGGCGGTGCCCCCCAGCTTTACAGGGACAGAAGCTCCTGTGCTCAGGACCCTCCCAGCCCTCGCCCTATCTATCTCTTCATCTGGCTCTTCATCTGTATCCTTTGTCATTTCCTTTAATAAACTGGAAAATGGAAGTAAGTGCTTCCCTGTGTTCTGTGAGCTGCTCCAGCAAATTAATCAAACCTGAGGAGAGGGTCGTGGGAACCCTGGATTAGTAGCCAAATGGAAAGAAGTGGCAGGTAACCTGGGTACTTACCACTTGTGATCGGCATCTGAAGTGGGATAGGAATAGTGTCAGGTAGATAGTGTCAGAGTTGAGTTAAATTGTAGGACACCCAGTTGGTGTTGCAGAGAATTGCATGTTGTGGGGAAAACCCTCTGCATGTTTGGTACCAGAAGCATCATGGCGAAGTGTTCTGGGTGAGTGTGGTAGTGGTGTGAGAATACAGGAGACACACAGGGGAAACACAGGAAATTCTGGTAAAAAGAATTTCAAGAAAAGAGTTGCACGCTTGTTTTCTGTAATTTTCAGGGGACTAGCTAAGCACGTTCTTTTTCTATTTTTTAATTGAATATATTTGAAAACCATAAAAGAGAAAATAAGTATCGCCAATGCTCACATCATCCAGAGATGAACACTGAGACACATGGCAATAGATTATATCCAAGGCATTTTTCTCTCCATATCACATGTGTTCAGATGTATTTTAAATCAGAAAGCAGAGCTCTGGGAGCACCAAGGAGGAGAAAAGTGCAGCGTGGCGCACTGGAGTGCCTGGCAGCATGCCTATGGGGGAGAGCTCGGATGGGCCTAACGTAGAAATGGGAAAAGAAGCATCTGGGAGATGTGGCCCCAGACACAGGACAGGAGGGGAAGCGGAAAGAGAGGAGAAGGGAGAGTAGCAGAGAGGAAAGGAGAGGTCAGCAAGGGACAACAGAAAGGACAGTGCACCAAATTAGGGCCAAGGAGACCAAACACAGGCTTGTCCCATGCACGGCCACATGGCGGGAGCCTGATGTCTGGCTCACTACACCACAATGCGGCTCCCCTCTTCAGCACCTGGTCCCCACTTCAACTCCAAGGCACTTCAGTGGCCTCGTTCACTGACATTTTCTGACCAAAGCATCTGTGCCAATACATTCCACGGCCCCCTTCCAAGGGGATTTGCAGCCTCCTGTGGTGGGAGGCGTTAACATTGACAAAGGTGTGGACGTGATGCTAAGGGACAATTGTTAATGCTCAATCATTCATTCTTCATAGACTGGGTATTTAATAGCACTCAAAGAGCTCCTGGATGGAAGTGGGAAGAGAGAGCGGTGCTATTGAGCGTCTTGTTTCAAAACACAGAGGACCTGAGGGGAGGCAGCTGGAAGGGGATGAACTAAGAACTTCCCAAGTCAGCAAGAAAGGCCTTGTAAGGCACTGTTTGCATTTCAGCTCTTTTCCTGCATCAGCAGCAGTGGAAAGCTCAGTTCAGCTGCCGTCTTCACTACAGCGGCTGGGATTGACTCGAGATTTGCCTTGTTGCCCTGCAGGGCTCCTCAGCCTCTGGAGTTCTGTCCTCACTTATCACAATGGCACTGTTTGGTGAGAAATTTCCCTAAATTAGGAAGCCAAGGTTTTACTCGTGGCTCAGGCACTGACCTCCTCTGGGACTTCAGGGAAAGCACTAAGCTGTCCGGTTTTCCATTTACATCTCTGTAAAATGGGAGAGAGAGTTTAGTTCCAGGATACTGGGACAGCTCTTCCAGGATATCTCAAAGTTAGCCGAGCTACTCAGGCTTGGGTGATCCAGAAATGCAGTGCCTCGTTATCTGTATATATTAAAATTGGATCTTTGTACATTACTCTTGCTCTTGCAAGGTTGTCTTTCTTTACACACATTTGCTCTATTCCTTCTTGAATTAAGAACCAGTAACAACAACTTGTGGTTCAGGAGTTAACTGTGTTCTAATTCAGAGATATGACAGGTATCACGGCTTGCAAGACAGAATTCCTTGCTCAGTCACCTAACAGCTAACATTGTAAATTGGATAGAAGGGAAGAGCATGTGATGCATGTCCTATGAGTATATCTCAGGGCCAAACTTTTGGACAAGTGCCTACAATCCCATTAATCTGCACCAAATGGTTTCCTTGAGGCTCTCATCAGAAATGTGAGGTTTGACTTCTAAGGGAAAAGGAAACAGGGAAGTGGACTCGCTCATCAGCATCATCTCAAAGGCCACATCTTCCAGTGGGAAATGAAATCTTTCCCGTCTGGCAGTCTCGAGAAGCGTGCTATCCAGGGTCAAGCTGCTTCTTCTCAAGTGTAGGTCTGCTATTTTATAAATGGTGAATGCTGAAAAGGCAAGGCTGAAAGATTCTGCCCTGGGCTGCATATGTACCACGGCTCCACTGGGAGAAATGTTTACAGGAGTGAAGTTTCCACCCCGTGTGCAAGTTGTTGAGTGGAGAACGTTAACAGAGAGAGCTGCTCAGACTGCAGAGGGAGGGCCGTGGGTTACTCTCCTTTCAATTATGGGCTTCCTTGTAAGTGAAATATGACATGGGCAATGGCACAGGTTATAAATCTGGAAAAACGTAAAATGAATTGATGATAATTGTGTACCATTGACATGTAAGTAATTTGACATACACTAGCAATTAAGAGTGGGTGCTGGTAAACTAAAAACAGTAAACAGTTATTGCCTATTAAAGGGGAAAGTTCTACTATTTTTTGATTAATCTTTCTGTTCTCTGACTGCTTCTGCCGTATTTCTGTGGACCTTTCAGAAGATGAGGTTTATAAACGGCTACTTGCTTGCTCATACTTCTAGCTAATTGGTCTGGGAAGCCACAGACAGAAAGCTCTAATGTCACAATTCAACTCACTACAGAGCTTTGTGGGAAGAAATGCAGTTGAAAAATAAAGTCCTATCAGATCTTTAAGGCATGTGGCCTGTGCCTCTACCACATTTAAAAGTTAATTTGGGTTGACTCAGTAACTTAAAGCGGAGAAAGTATTAGTGACTATGAAAGCATTCATTGTGTTCTTCCAAGCCCCTTTATATATAAACACAAATTAACAACAGAAGTGTTTGATGTTCCAAAATGAGTAACTGTTAAAGTCAAGTTCTTTGCAGAGTGTAAAAATCGCTTTATCCAAATAAGCCAAATTAGATTCAATTCAACCAACAATTACTCAGTATCTACTGTGAGCTCCACACGGCTTTGGGAGCTGACCGTGCATTTCTAAAGCATCGCTTTCATATATATGTTTGTTAAAAAAAATCCTCAATATAACCCTTTCAAAATTATTATCTATATTTTACAAATAAAAGGGTTTCAATTTAGGAATGTCAAGGCATTGATCTGATTTCACACAGCTAATAGATGGCAAAACTCGGGCTAGATCTCAAAGTTTGTTTAATTCGACTCATTTATCCAGTTACCGAATTCTGTTGATGCCTCCCAAGTGCAGTGCTGTGTCAAGTGCCAGGTATATGATTCTGTTCAAAGGACAGAAGGGACAACAGTCTCACCCTCGTGGCCCTTACAGTTTGGGAGGCATTGATTCATTAAACAGATAAACGAGTAAATTTTCAATTATAAATTATTTTATTGAGAGCCTCACTGAGAAAGTGAAATTTTAAGCTGAGACTTGAAGTAGTTAATTAGGGTGAGGAGAGTGGCATGTGTATGGGGAGGCAGGTGGGCACAGAAGGGCAACCCACACATCTTGAACCCCTCTTAGGTAACTGGCACTCAAGCTCTATGGACGACAGATGGAGAGGGCCAGAGGGTGAGCATCGTGTTGTGGAAAGAGCATAGCCTCCCAGTCACCCAGGTTCAGGACAGAGTATCACCTCTACCATGACTTAGCTAGGCCAGGGGATCTCAAAGTGTGATCCTGGACCAGGGTCAGGCTTACTTGGGAACTTGTTAAAAATTCATATGGTCTAGTCCCACCTCAGATCTATGGTATTAAAGTGCAAATTCTCTAGTCCCACCCCAGATCTGGAAGGGGGGCCCAGCAATCTGAATTTTAACAACCACTTCAAGGGTCTCTGATGCACAATAAATTTTGAAAATCTCATCTATGTTACTTTGAGCAAGTCATTTCACTTTTCTGAAACTCCGTTTCTTCATCTGCACAATAGGGCTACTACTCTGAAGGTCAAATGAGATATATTTGCTAAACACCTGTCCTCAATTAATGATGCTGTTATAGCAGATATTTGATCAGTAATTCCTCTTAAGGTACTCAACGTGTGGTAGAGGCAAAGGACAGGGAACAGTTATGATACTCTGAGATACACGTTATGGAGATAACAGTATGGAGCACACAGCCAGAGCTATGGGGCATTCTTTCTGCTATGATACAGCATCCACTTCTCCCCATCACCTCCACCAGGAGAAACAAAATCACTATTTCTTTTATAAGCTGGGAAACTTTAGTATGGATTTTTAAAACCACTTATCCGATTCATCAAGGATGGCTTTCATCAAGGCTAATATACATTTTGATACTATATTTACACTGTAATCTGGCATTTGCTGAGGTTTCTTCAGTGCATCAGCCTTCATCCATTCCAATGCACTACACACGTGCAGCAAAGCTTCATTTGCTCTGCCCAGAGGGTACTGAAGGGTCACCGCCCACCGGCTCTGTTTTCACCTGAACCACAAATGTCCTAACTGTGCAACACCGAAGGTGACTACATTTAGAGAGCTCTGGGCACCATGTAATTAGAAGAGAACTCTGAAATTCCATCCCCAGCTGCTGTAAAATTAGAACTCTGCTATTCGGGGCTGACAGGTAGCCACTGTCTTCCTGCATTCGTGGATACCTTGTGTACCTCTGCCAAGTTCATTTTCTTAATGTGAAAAAGATGTGTGATTTTCTGAGCTCGGTTTGCCTTAAGCGCTTGACAAAAATCCACCCCAAATGTGTATCTGCCTTCAGCTCTATCCCCACCCTGAATCAGTCACAGTTCAAGCTTGAGGACCTAAGGGGAAAGCCTGGCATTTCATGGGCTAAGCTAGCGTAAGCAACCCCAGAAGAAAGTTCCATTCAGAGGGTGGTGCTTTACAAGAACCATGTGGTAGGTTTTTTCCAGTTGGGGTGGCATGTGGGAAGCATCCAAGACAGTTCAAACCCGGGAGGTCTCCACTTTTTAGCCACAAACCACATGCTGGTGGCATAAGCAGCTCTATCGCATGTGTTTTCGTGAAAAATTGTGTGATTTACGAACAAACACAAATAGATCATTAAATTTCTGTTACTCCACTTCTCTGAGAGGTAACCACTGAAATTGTGCTTGTGTTTTAAAAAAGAGGGAATTTATTAAACGAATGTAATGATATCTTTTTATTTTCTTCTGTATCAGAGAAACAAACTAAAGGAAGCTGAATCAGCCTGGCCAACAGCAAACTCCAGAGCCAAATGTAAACACATCTTATAGATGAGAGACCTCACAATGGCTCCACAAAAGACACACCCAGCAGCTGCTGAATGAAGAGCAGGTGACGAGAAGGGACCCTCTGCAGGCTCTCTCGTGGGACACGGTGGACTTTCCCAAGTTGAAGATGGTGAAACTCCCGAAGGAGCTAATAAGGAAGACCCATTTGCTGGCAGTACTGTGAGAACATGATTGAATTTCACTTTTTTCTCCCAAGTATCATTGTCTCTGGGCAGTGACAGGGATATTGGTTAATAAGCTGCAGTTCTCTTTACTGTTCCACATTAAAGTAACTGTGATGCGCTTTCTCCTTCTCGCCATTCGTAAAATACAACCCCGTTTCTCTCCACTGGAATATGATACACATTTTGTGTTATTTGGTTGGACTGGTTGTTGCTGCCTCTTACTGGCGGAAGTGAAAAAATGATAGAAGACAAGACGGTCTTTTTTGAGGGTGGGGGGTCTGATTTTGCCTCTCCCCCTTACTGGAGACAAAGTTGACCATTCACACGTCCTTCACATATGTCCTTGTTTACTGGTTGGCAGCTGCTTTGACGGTGACTTGGAGTTCGACGAAACACTAGTTCCAATCTGTAGCACTCTGTGAATTTACATGTAAAGTGATCGCTTGATTGAGGAGCTCCGTATACATCTCACAAAGTGTATCTGTTGGTCAGAGCTCATTTACTTCCAAGGAAGAAAAGGAAATCTCTTTTTGTAACCCAAGGGTGAAATAGCTAATGTTAGTGAAATAACTACTTATTGAAATAACTAAATGGCTTTAATATATGATCTAATATGTTTTCTCACAGACAAGCAAGACTCTGACTTTCTCCTATTTTTCCTCTTCAGAAGAAAATACTTAAAATTTTAATAACATACAAACTTACGTAAAACTCAAAAGAATAAATAAATGAAGACTATTATTGGAGTAAAGTTTTTATTGGAGGAAATGCTGTAATATTAAAATAGCAAAAGAACTTAAAACATGTCATTTTTTACTTTCCCTTTATTAATAAATTAGTATACATAAAACGTCAAAAAAGTTGCTTCAAAGGATCCTAAATGTTATTCCACTCTTATTCTTATGTTATTTTTAATTTATATATACAACTTAAAAAATAAATAGACTTTATATTTTAGAGCAGTTTTAAGTTTGCAGTAAAATTGCACAAAGTATAGAGAGTTCCTGTATACTCCTGCCCACACACGCTGTGCCCTCTATTATTAACAGCTAGCATTAGTGTGCTACATTTGTTAAAGGTGATGAAACAATATCAATACATTATTACTAACTAAAGTTCACGGTTTACATGATGGGTCACTCTCTGTGTTGTACATTCTATAGGTTTTGACAAATATACGTATTGACCATTATACTATCATACAGATACTTTTACTGCCCAGAAAATCTGGACTCCATCTATTCATCCCTACCCCCAGCCCCACGCCCACCAAGCAGCCCTGGCAACCACTGATCTTTTCACTGTCGCCATAGTGTTGCCTTTTGTAGAATTGCCTTTCCTAAAGAATCTGGAAAGCCATGTCCAGAATCACCACAGTGAACATCTTATGACATCTCACTGGCCATTAAGCCCTTGTCCCTGCAGCTTAGTCCATGTCCTCCTACCCTACTAAGTCCACCTCACTTAATCCTTCCATCTGAGAGTGTGGTGGACACACATCAACTAACAAAAATAACCTGAGGATTGTGGAAGGGCAGCATAACAATACATCGATTATTTGTGCAAAGAACCTAAATCATGGTAAAGGGTCTTTTCTGTCATGGCTTATGCTCAGTTCTCTTATTACATTAGACTCACAATATCTTCAGAAGTTGGTTTCAAGTTCTCGATATTTATTGCCTGCCTTGAAATCATTCCGCCCTGTTACCAAATTGATGCTCCTCTGACAATTCTTCACAGTCATTTCCAAGCTAGGTACAAAGTCAAGTGTAAGAAACTCAAGTTTCTTATAGAGGCTTGTCTGTGGCACCAGGATTTCATCTTTTTGTTGTTTGCCAAGAGTTTTGCATAAAAACATTTTCTTTCTCATCTCTACCTGACTGTTCTCTGAGTTGAAAGCTTTAAAAATATGTTGAAAGCTGCCCAGCTTGAGAGGTACACTTTCAAAAGTAACATCATGTCTGTGGAATTTCACCTGCTAAAACATCAGCTCTAAGGAAAATTAGCACTTGCATGCTGGCTGGGCAATTGAGTCTCATTTTAAGCATGTGGTAGGCCGGTAGGCAGGGCAAGAGTCATTTTTGGAAAATGGTAGGTAAGGGCACCTGTCAATAACATAGGGAAAAGGTTACTACACTTTTAAATGTAAAATAGCTGGCATTTTATTAGATTCGAAAAATCAGTTAGGACAAAAAGGCAATTAGTATTGAGCTGCCTACATTGAGAGTTACCAAGAACAGACAAATTATTGCCTTTGAAAATGTTGATTGTCAAGAAATATCATTATCTTTCCAAATCTGTGTGTGCATTTAGAGCATTACTGTATCAGCATTCATTTACTTGAAAGCAATCTCATCATTATTCATTGATACATACTCTTAAATGAGGGCAATTACTTTCTCAGCAAGCGATCATTATGGGGTATGTATAAATTATTACCTATCCTTTAAATATAGGGGGATTACGTAGGATGAAAACTGAGGCAAAGTTGTTTCTCAGTGTATGATGCAGCTTTAGAAGGCTCCATCAGGAATCGTAAAAGTGAGTTTTTCTCCGGCTGGTTTCCAAAGAATGTAAACTGTGGCATGCATTGCAGTTGCAAGATTATTAAACATTTGCTCTAGCTGGAGTTGCTGTCATTTGCCGTTATCTGGTTTGTATAAGCTTTTTAGAGTCACGTTAAGGCTTTGTCACTTTTTGTGCCTAAATATTAGAAATCTCTGGATATGCGTTTCACTACCTTCCAGTAGCTTCTGAAAAGAGCACAAATACAATGTCAGTCAAGCCCTCGGAAGCATCACTGGAACCGCATTTAGTTCTTACCGGCTTGGTGCACAGCCCTGAACGAAGCTGTGTAAGAGAGTGAAAACACTTCAGAAGCAAAACTTTCCTTTTTCTCAATTTGAGAGAAAATTAAGAATGTCTGTAAATGAGATTTGCCGGAGGAAATATCTTCTGAACCTTGACTTTTCATCCCACGGAAAAACTGTGATAGAGTTTAGCAAGCCCAGCCTGTCAGTCATCATCTGCATCCCAGTGGAGACAGAGTTCCTACTATCTGTAATAAAAAGCTAATTTATCTAGATTTCCTGTTGTGCTCTGAAATTGCTTTCTGTAGCTTCTGTAGAGTTTCATAGTCCGCTAAAAAAGGATACAAATTTTTGGTTAGGAATTCAGTTTAGCAATATCCATAGGAATGTTCCAGCATTTCTTCCTAGTCTTTCTTCTTAAAACATCCCCTTCATATATTGTGTAAGTAATGACCTTGAAAAATCATTCTTATCCTATGAAAAGAGGCTATATGATCATCTCCAGGCCAATCACAAAGCAAAAACAAAGCAAAGCTCATGTTTTCGTAGTATACCATGGTAATTGAAAATAAACACCACTATACACGTTTCCCCTCTCCATTTCCTTAAATATGCAGGTCTTGACCTCTAGTAGCTTAGAATTTGAAATAATACAGAGATTAGAGAATTTTTTCCCCCAGAAATGTGTGAGAGAAGACTATGTCACGCTTTCACAAGAAACTCTAGAATCTTACTGTAATTCCTTCCAAGCTTCTCTTTCTCTATGACGTGCTCGGGTTACTGACAGTTTTCTCTCTGTTATTGAGCTATTTGCTAAGAAATACGTTGATAAGAGAGACAAGAAAATCATGTTTAACAGTGTTCGATATGGCCTTTTAAATAGACTAGCTAGTTTTTATAAACTCATTGGATGTTCCAAGAACTCATTCTGCTAATTGAAACAATATTTATCACTGGCCTGTGAGAAACTCTGGAGGAACCCAGCTCACAGAAGTCAATTCCTTAACCTCACTTTAAAGAAACCCTCCTCCTCCCAGTATTTTTCTTTTGGAAGACTGAGAGTCCATTGGGAGGGGACAATATTATTACAATTTTAAAGTGGAAAAAATCCCACAAATATCCAGTACTATATAGATGAACAACAAGTAGTTAAAAAAAGAAGTGATCAGGGGCAGTCCCGTGGCTCAGCAGTTAAGCTCCCATGTTCTGCTTTGGCGGCCCAGGGTTCACTGGTTTGGATCCCGGGTGCGGATCTACACAATGCTCGTCAAGCCATACTGTGGCAGATGTCTCACATATAAAGTAGAGGAAGATGGGCACAGATGTTAGCTCAGAGCCAACCTTCCTCAGCAAAAGGAGGAGGATTGGCGGCAGATCTTAGCTCAGGGCTAATCTTCCTCAAAAAAATAAATAAATAAGTGAGCAAACAAAATCAACTGGAATCTTATTCTAAGAATGACCAGGCTTTATTTAAAGCACAAACGTTTCTAAATGTTCACACTGGGCTGTGACAGGGAGCACATGCTAAGACAGGCATCGACCTCCTTGACTCAAACCACACCTCAGAGCTCTGCCCTCTTCCGGTCTACAGACAGGAGAGCCCGTCTATCAGGAAGCTGCCCAGGACTCTCTGTAGGGTGAGGGGAACTGAAGTCAGAAGGAAAAGAAAAGATGCGGAACAAATGTCATTTTCAGAATTAAGGAAGCCAGGGCTTAAAGAGGAGTAACGACTCAGCCAAGATTGCGCAACTAGTTGTTTGGCTATTTAGTGAGTGGGAGAATTTCTGACAAGTATTATTGAGGGTAGCAATTTTAATTTCTTTGAGGAATCTGAGACAAGATTTTCATCACTGGGCGATTTCCCTACCCATTCGTCTATAAAGCACAGGCCATTGTATTCAGTACCAGGAGGTTAGACAGCAATCATCTCTTACATATAATCTCTCACTCACATATTCCTGACTTCATCGTTAGCACTGTACTGGCAAGAGGGATACGATGATAAGAAAGGCATATAAGAAAAGTAGTGGAGAAATAGATTATAAAACCTTCCATTCGTTTATTCAACCAAGATTTATGGAACATTTATTATGTGCCAATTCTGATGCAGGCACTGGAAATGAAGTCCTGGACAGACAATAAAGACCCTTGATTATTTTAGATCTTATGTTCTATTAGAAATAGACAGAAATAAGCAAATAAGCTCCATTACATGAAAGCATCGCCATGGAGATCAGTCCTAGATGAAAACCAGAGGAATGTGAATTGAGGGAGAAGGAAATTCATGCTTCTTTGGATTGGGGGGCTGTATTTTCTTGGGAAAGTGACATTCAAGCTGAGGTCTAGTGACTAAAATGGAGCGTCCATGCAAAGATGCAACAGTAGAGCATGCCACATAGATTGAATCTAGGAGAGAGCAGGCTAGAGAAACCTCGGCATCTTCAAACAGCGGAAGGGAGGCCAGGAGGCCGGCACTCAGGGGTAATACTGGTCCCAGCTGGAGTCTCCAGCCCCTCTCACATATCCATGCAGTCACCCCAACTACCATTTGACATACAAATTAATGACCTGAATTCTGCAATAGAAAATGAGAATAGATTTATTAGCAGAATAATAATCACTCTCTTTCTCCACAGCCATGGCCTTAGTCTGTGGTCTAGTTTCACTTCAAGCTTACTGCAACAGTCTCCTATATACAAGCCCTCCCCTCAGCACAAGCATCCTAGGATGCCCGATAAAATTCTCTGAGCCTTTCACTGCTCAAAAACATCATAATTTACAGTAGTCTCACCTAAAAACCGTATTCTCCCATTCAAGGTCTTCCTCAAATTGACTTCCAACATCAACCTTATTTTTGACTAGACTTCTCCTCCCATCTAACAGGAAGCGGTCCCCCTATGTACCACATTCATCTATTTTTGCAGTTTTGATCTTGTCACCTCTATACTCAGAATACCCTTTTCTCTCATTTCTATATCAAAATCTTTCCCACAGTTTAAAATTTAGCACAAATTCCACTACCTGAATAAATTACCCTCCAGTCACTCCAATGACTCGGAAACTAGGCTGTGCCACTGAATATGTCTATTTATCATTTTTTATTTTTAAATTCTACTAAAATGGAATGTACAGTAGTAGAATGGGATTCTACTACCGACTCCATGTTAAAAAAGTTTTCTCAGGTGAGTCTGAGGGGGTTCAAGTATGTGAAAATGCCCATTGATAGGAAGTGAATAGACTTTTTGTCAGCTTATTTATTATGCACTTATGGCTCTGGAATAAACATCTTTTTGTGACTATCATGGTGCTTCTCTGTGTTGGATTTTATGTCCGGCAGTACATCGGACGAGACAGGCTTATGTTGCTGATTTAAACCTGCCATATCTGCTGGTGATGGAAGCCATTCAAAAGCTACTAGCTGCTGAAAGAACAATAGATTATCATCATCTCCTTTCAGGGCTAAATGTTTTCCAGAAATAATTGAAGATATTTTCCTAAAGTCAGTTGTGAGATTGGAAACTGGTGTGAATTATATTGTGCTCATATCACCATAGGTTATATTTCCTGAACAAAGATGGGAAAGAGAAAGCATTATTGCATATGGAGAAAACAACCAACTTTTGACACTTAATTTCTTTCTTCCTGAAAAATGGTAACTCTTTCTGTTTCTAAATTATAGTAGACAAAATGACAAGCAACTGCCTGGAACAAATACATCCTGAATTTCCCATCAAGGCAGTTCCACAAAAAATCTAATAAAGATGAAAAAGAGCACAGAAGCAAACCATAAAGAGTTATAAGTGTGGGCCAACATCCTGGTTTCTTGTTAAGCTCATCCTAATACTTTGTGGCCCAGTGCCAGTTGTCATAAAGGCTGTGATGTGGTCAGTTAGCCCAGTCTGGTATTTGATGACAAGAACAAGAAATGGATTCTGAGTCATAGAGTTCATTGGAGTTGCTCCATTCTACAGTAATCAGTCATAAGCAGGACCACTCACTAACCTTGGTCTTGTGAGGAGGTAGATGAGTGTGGAGAGGTCAGTGTAAAACCATTCCTTAAAGTATAAGACCAAGAGGGCCAAGGGTGCCCAAAACATGATGGAAAATCATCTGTGCACTTGTAAATGGGTAACATACAACTCCCAGAACACTCTCAACCCAGCAGTGCTCCCTTGATCCTCTTTCATGCCCTCATGGTTAGTACATCATTTTTAGTGGTTTGCCTTGGCCTCGGCATCATCTTAAGCCCTAAATCTTTTTAAATGTCCCCACCTCTTATCAAAATTTGCCCATCTAGTCATTGTGTGGAACAAAAGCTTCACACACCTTGAATTGTGATGACTAACCCAATGAAGCCACTAGAGGTGAGGTGAAGCGCTTGGTGTGCTACTTTTCAGGTAACATTCTTAATAGAGAAATTTCAGATCTAAAGAACAGAATGAGAATTTTAGGGGCAGGGGCTCTAAAGGAATTGCATTTTTGAAGATTTCAGGAATTTTCTTTAGATTGGACTTTTCTGCAATTATACTATGTAGGCACATACCTGTTTTGCTTAAGCATAATGTCCATCCTGGATGGCACATTTCCATCACTACAGGCAAATATCCAGATTCAACACGGTTTTTGACAAATTGCAAGGTTAAGCACAACCCAATCATCTGAACTTGAATAGGTTAGTTGTAAGACTTGAATTCATTTCATAAAACAAATTGTACAAAACAGGGTGAGCTAGAAAAAGTTTAGCAATATTACTGGGGAGGGTGGGGAGAAGAGAGGCCGTGAGGGCTTTATTTGACCAAAAGGAGTTTAAGGAAGTACCATTGTACACACAGGATTTTCTCCTTAGTTATACTAAGCTAGATGTGTTAATAAATGTTACATGGAGCTTTTCCCTTTGTTTCAAATTAATGTTATTCTATCTTTGGAACTTTAAATTGTCTAAGGTCGTAAACCAACAATAAAACATAAAGACAGGTAGAGGCTTATTAAAAACAGCCTTGACTTCATAAAAGACATCCTTCTCTGGAATCACTTGCTCTGGGGCAAGCCAGCTGCCATGGCATGAAGACACTCAAGCAGCCATGTGGAGAAGCCCATTTGGTGAGGAACTGAGGCCTCCCACACACGCTCACCATCAACTTGCCAGAAATGTGGATGAGCCATCTTGGAACTGAATTTTCCAGCCCCAGTCAAGCCATCAGATGATTACCGTCGTGGTGACAGCTTGTTTGCAAACTCAGGAGAGATTCTGAGCTAGAACCACCCAACTAGGCTACTCCCAAATTCCCGACCCACAGATATGGTAAGATACATTCACTAAATGTTCATTAAGGTAAATTTTTGAGGTAATTTGTATGGATGAGAAGAAATTTTTAGAAGCATGGCTGTGGAGAGTAGAGAAGAGATGAGGAGGAGGCTAGTAAAGGAAGGTTTACGTTTAAGAAGAGGTGTTTGCACAGAGTTGTCAGACATACGACTGCAAATGTGTGGTAATCAGTAGATCACTGTGGACCTTTTACAATTTCAGGTAAATCGTGATGACAAAAAAAATTGCACCTGGATTGAGAAATAGATGACAAGATAGAGGAAGTAGATGTTTTATTTTATTTTTTAAGTACTGGCTACCTTACCACATTTTTCATTGGTGGGGTCACATGAGGAAGAGAGTGTCAATTCTAGACATATTATGGGGGAGAAGTTACAAGTTATAAACCATTTAGACACGCCACTAGAAACAGACTTCCTTGTGAGGAAGTGCATACTCCATTCCCAGAAGTTTCTAAATGGAGACTGTATATTTATCTCTTAGGCATATTAGTTGGGGCCTTGTCTTTGGGGAAAGAGTATTATCTCAAAAGTCTTTCTAAATTCTAAAATATGTGACACATATAAATCAGTGTTTAAGAATAAGTGCACAATAAATACCTGCTTAATGACTTCAGCTATCACATACCCTGCCATTGAAACAGATACGGTGTTTTCTACATTGTATCTGAAGGCTTTCTGCTTAATTTTAATGCAATTTCACTCTAGTGAGCAGAATTATCTTTTGGAGTGTCACTCTTTCACTAAGTATTTTTTATGTTAATTTAGTAAAGTACCTACTTTGGAATCCATTGGTGTGAATCAGAAAATGAATATTTAAAATGTTCTTTATCATATGGTGGACAGAAAAGGCTACTAATACCATGCCAATGTGACTTTATTCTTATAAATCTCCACAAAGTCTATTTTTAAATCCAACCTCATAGGTTAGACAGGAGAAGTCAGGAAATTGAGGACAGTTTGACAACTCATTTTTTTTTCTCTCATCATCTTATGCTGGTGAGGATTTCCTGGGCACCTCCAGGGCATTATCAAAGAGAAATTTGATAAATGAATTTGCACAAAGGAGCAGTGATAGGCTGAATCACTTAGAGATCAGTAATAATTCTCCCCCCACTGCAGCATCCTGAAAAGGAAAGCTTCATAGATATATGGTTGATTTTAACAAATTTCTTTATGTATTTGCTTTCATAATGTTTAAATGAAATTAAAGCAAGCCTAAGAAAGCGTTTCTCTCAGAGCATGATAGCTTGTGATTTTTGCATCTTATTTCCTAGTAAGCACAGGCAGTGATACAGGTTGGTCTGTTATAGAAAACCTTTCACAATCTAATGTGAGCCATTTCAGGATTTCCTGGAATTGCAATGCCTTCCATAAGTTTCAAAGGTTCTTAAATTCTACAAATGTCCTCCTCTTATAAATTACACTCCAAAAGTTCCTCACTTTGTACCCTAGGGCAGCAATCTTCAAACTGGGGTACATTTACCTGGGAGCACACAAATACTTTTCAAGGGTTTTGTGGGCAAGGAATCGATTTCCGTAACTTCATCTGTCACAGGTCCTCCTTCCTAAAATGCACCGGCCTGCGTCAAGTTAGGAGGCCATTCTCCTTTCTACTTTCTCTTGTATAGTTCCCCCTGCTCATTTACAAAAGAAAGACACATTGTCACTTGGATTTAAGATGGTTCATTGTCCCTGGTATAAAATCCTCTGGGGTACAAGGACAGTCCAAAACGTTAGAACCATAGAAATTTTAATTAAGGTCCTTAATTATAATGATATATTTTCCTAACTTATATCTATTTCTGATAAAAAGAAAATTTAAAAGCCTTTAAAGTTTAAAAAATGAGCTATTTTAATCCTTCTTGGAGTGTTCTGATTTCAGATGATGTACATTAAAAAATGAGGGATGAGAGTGACAACACTCTCATTTAACAACATCACCTCTTTGATGGAGACTGCATTGCTCTGAGGCAAAAGCCATGAGGACCAAGCAAAGAGAATATCAGTAAGCAATACTGAAGGGTAGTACTGAGGGGAAGCACTGAGGTACAGTACTAAAAAGTAGTACTGAAGGGCAGTACTGAGGAGCAGTACTGAGGGGCAATACTAAAGATCAAGACTTAGGGGCAGTATTAAAGAATAGCACTGAAGGGCAGTACTGAACAACAGTACTGAGGGGTAGTAGTGAAGGGTAGTACTGAGGGGTAGTACTGAAGGGCAGTGCTGAAGATACCACCAGCTTTTACATCTGGGAGATAAGCTGTTGGCCAAGCTCTGTGCTCCAGCTATCTTTCTACCTACTTATCATATGTTTATCTTAGAATCAAATTTGGAAGTGGTTCAGTTGTTACAAGAATGCAAATTAACACATTTATTCAAAATGAAATGAGTTAGACTTTCCAAGAGACAGTAAGGATTCATTCGACTTGCTTGGCAAATCAGATTTTTTGGTTAGATTGGATGGCGGATTGTTTTTAACTGAATAAATTGGAGTACCAAGGTTTCAATCAAAATATCTTTAAAACAAATAAACATATTTTGCATTTTGACAAACATGTGCCGGGATTAATATATTTATTCTCCAACAACTTCTGAAAAATTACTTGGTTGAAACAGGTGCCTGTAAGTCAAAGAGAGGTAGGCATGATTAAAAGCCATTTAATAACACTTGGTAGGGCCCTTTTGGTGTAGATCCCAGAGGCCGAGGAAGTGGATTGTTCATGACTGGTAACAAATCCTCTTCATGTGCAGTGGTTTCCGTGTATTTGCTCTCAATAAATAAAAGGAGAACCAGCTGAGTCATCAGCTGAGGGGACTTGTCAGGAGGACTTAATTACCGCACCAGCTGATAGAATCATTAAAATAGGTGTTGATAACAATAGCATTTATTTGTCATGTAATTTAGAAGGAGGTCAAAAATTGGGTGACGTTCTTGTAATAAAATTCCATGCATTTCTCCACTTATTTCTATACATGAACAAGGTATCCTGGGACCAATGTATAATTTTTTTAAAAAAGATACTAGAGTTGATGCTGAAGCCTGTCTTGGTGTACTAATAAATACTTTTCACCTACAAATATGTGACCTAATTTTTTATTTTTTTGAGGAAGATTAGCCCTGAGCTAACTACTGCCAGTCCTCTTCTTTTTTTGCTGAGCAAACCTGGCCCTGAGCTAATATCCGTGCCCATCTTCCTCTACTTTATATGTGGGACGCCTACCACAGCATGGTGTGCCAAGTGGTGCCATGTCCGCACCCAGGATTCAAACCAGCGAACCCCGGGCCTCTGAGAAGTAGAACGTGCGAACTTAACCGCTGCACCACCGGGCCGGCCCCTGACCTAATTTTTAAAAACATCAACTACTACTACTACTTACTACTACTACCACCACTGCCGCTACCACTAATAATAATAATAAAATAATGGTAATAAGTCAATATAGAATAAATCTAATTCTTTATGACTTATAGTCACAAGAAATAAAACAATTAATTAATATATACATTTTTAACAAAGAAGAAAGGCAGGGTGACCAATAAAAGGCTTTCCAACAGTGAAATATATTATGTGAAGATATAGTTTAGTGGGATATGAAGAATGAAAATATAACTTTAAAGAGAAAAACCAATGTAAAATTTCCAACTGCTGAAGAACTTATTTATGTATGTTTTAAATGGATGATGGTTTATATTAAATTACTATGGTAATTAAATCCAATGCATGCATTTAAGTGATAATATGAAAATTTCATTTAAAGTCATCAATATTTATAACATCAAGAAATTGCACCTTCATAATTACTTAATTTATGATGAGCAATTTTAAATGCCAGCCTAAAAATATGCAATGGTATATATTTTTTTCAAATTTCTTTTAGGTAGCAAATAATAAAACATTTTAAAGTTCGCTGATTTAGAATATAGGCACATGATCCTTTCCTTGGGTTCCAAGTGCTTCAAAGACTGGCAAGTAGGCAGAAGCGTTCAGGTCAGCCACTGGGAAAGTGGAGGTATCCTGGTGCCATGAGGGGCACCCATATAGAGTACATATTAACAATGGATCTACTCAAAGTTTCTCTATAAGAAGGTCACTCATTTTGAGTTTTAACAGCATCAACTGGTTTTAATTTCACTTTTCTTGGAATACAAGATAAACCTTCTCATTCTGATTCTCATTTGTTGGCACAGTCATCTCCAAAATAAAAATGCTGAAAAGGGATAGTACATGGGAATTATGTTTGTTTTTAGCACAGAGACAGTCACCCAAAATAAGAGAAGGAAACCTGGAAAGATGTTATAAGATGCTCCTCCCTCAGAGCCTGAAATAGGGACACTTAAAAAAACTACCTCCCACTGGCGTTGCCAGTAACAAACACGCAGTTTATTGAAACAGACACCCATCAAACTATGAAAGAAAGTGTGTAGGAACTAAAGTGACGTAGAAACTGAGACCCTGAAGAACAAGGAGCAAACCCTCTTCTTCCTGTAGCAAAAGGCAGCCCCAGCTCTCAGAAGAGAGTTATGTCCTAGTCCATAATGTAAAGATGAAAGATATTTGTGTGACATGAGGAGGGGCAGTTGCCACATGGCCATCTCATGTAGAGACTGTGATACAGGCCCATGGCCCTTTAGTGACAGAGCAGGCCTGGAACACGCAGCCTACAATTCTCAAATTACAGCAGAAGGCTGTGTAGCTAATGTGACTCTCAAGTGCCTGTGGTTGGAGTGGAAGGACAATGCAAGTAGAAGAGATTAAATTGTCAGGCCTCAGGGTCAGAGAGGGAGCTTGATTTGTTTCTTGTTTCCAGATCTAATACTGGTGTAGTTTACTTAGGAAGTGCCTGCTCACTAAATGTTTGTTTAACTAAACTGACCCTCCAGCTGGCAGGAGGAGGAGCTGGGGTAAACCACAGGCACACTAATGTGAGAAACCCAGGAGGGAGTCCCCGAGCATGAGGCCAAAGCCCAGAATTCCTGCCTTTTCCAAGAGTCCTTTCCCAATATCTGTGTTAAGGGAAAATTAGATCTTAAACAGGTAATCAAGATCATATTAGTTTGGATGCCCTCTTAGGGACGCCACTGAGAGTCCTCATTCATACACCAAGCATGAGTGTCAGCTTGCTATTGCCTTGGTTCACCCCAGGGCCAAGTGCAAGCAGGATAATAAAATGCAGAAGTCCTTGGAGTCAAACAGCCCTGGAAGTAAAGTCATAGCTCTGGCACTTCATCACTGTGCAATCTTGGACCAATGACTTAACCTCTGACTTCAGTTTTCTCACCTGTAAATTAGAGATAATAACAACTATCTTGAAGGACTTTTATAAGGATTTAAGATACAGCCTAGCACATAGTAGCCACTTAATAAATAATACTTTCGTATTAAATGGGTTAATTGTTTGTGAGGCCATACGAAGATGTGCAGGCTGCCTCAGAAAAAATTATTGGCCAAATAACTCTACTCATGAATGTTCTGAGGGAATGTAAATTATATTGATTTCCATATATTGAGTGGGTCTGTGAGATCATCAGAAAGTTTAAGCTATGTGCTCATTTCATTAAAAATAATTCAGAAGATGGGTTCATTCAAGTACAACCTGATAAAACTTGCTGACAAAAAATTAATACGATACATTTTAATGACATCATTTTATGATCTATTATCAAGTGTCCATTAATGCAAGAATACCGCTGGGGCTAGGTCAGGAAGCATATCTGACTGCCAAAAATTTAAATTGTCTCTAAAGATAGGGTATGACGGTTGAAGGTTAGAGAAAGAATATTACTGATTTTTTAAAAAATCAGAAAATAAAGACAAATGGTGAACAATCTCATAAGTACTGGGCCTATTCCTGGCTCTTCATGGCGATGTTGAGGGGAATTACCATTTTGCCAGCCAAGACATGGGTAGACAACTCTTCTAACCATCTGGAAATTCAGTCTTTAAAATGTTCTACAATTGCTCCTCAAAGCATTTTATTTTAGGAGCTAAGTTTCAAGTATTTGAATTTGCAAATGAAAGGGGATGGTTTTTCATTAAGTTGGCTTTCACCATTGGTTAAACAAAAGTGAGCAGAAAAAGCTAATGGAAATATACTTCGCATTTAAATAAAATTCATATTCACATTTAAAGAAATGCCACTTTCATCAGTGCAATTCAAAAGCTTTGATTTTCTTTTTCAAACTAAGCAATGAATTCTAAGGCTGTTGCAATTAGTTATCAACCTGGCCATTTTCTTCTTAGAATGTTTTTCTGAATTTGAACCACACCATTTTTTCATCAATAAGGAAAGAAAGAAGCAGCAAATAAAGCCATTGCTTGATTCAAAGTTGCCACAAACAGTAAACAATTATTTGGTTTCTTTGCCATAGATAAAGCTTAAAATCTGAGGTAATATATGACGGAAGCACAGAGAGTAAAATAGGCTGCTGACTCACCTACATGTTTTAAAGATTAGCCCTTCCATTGACATCCAGATATTTAGAATCCTGGGAACATCTCAGTCTCATTCTACCTGTCACCAAATGGAGGCATTTTCTTTCATAATTCATCACATGATCCCCACATTTTTTTAGCATTACACATTTTTGTCATATTAGAAATGAATTTAGCCGAATAATAAGTGAGTGGTTAAAAATCAAACAAATGTTCTTATTTGTTAAAGCATTTGGATAATACATACAAAAGGTATGGTAAATCTAGGGGCCAGCCCGGTGGCACAGAAGTTAAGTTTATACATTCTGCTTCGGCACCAGGGGTCCGCCAGTTTGGATCCTGGGTGTGGACATAGCACCACTTGGCACCTCATGCTGTGGTAGGCGTTCCACATATAAAGTGGAGGAAGATGGGCATGGATGTTAGCTCAGGGCCAGTCTTCCTCAGCAAAACAAGAGGAGGATTGGCAGGAGATGTTAGCTCAGGGCTAATCTTCCTCAAAGAAAAAAAAAATGATATGGTAAGTCTAATTTGTAGTGGCTTGGTAAGATGATCACTGAAGTTTACATGATGGTATTATCTAGAAATATTGAAGAGGAGCCAGCACTCCTACCTTCACTACCAGCAGGTTACTGTATAGACACAGTCTTCTGAAGGAGGTAAGACAGTCACAGCCCCCGGAATGCTTCACTCCTGATTCCAAAGCAAAGCTCCTCCAAGGCGATTATATAAATGGAGGCAGTGCCAACTCTACAGTCGCTTCTTACTGATTCGCTGATACAGAAAAAATATTTTATCAATGCACTGGAAGATTTCCAGAAATAAGCTGGACTTGATTATTGAAAAATCCTGTGCTCCTTCAGCACTGAGAAATGCTGCTATATAAAAGAGCCTTTAAAATCCTAGCTCATCAGTAAGAAAAGTAAGGGGAACTCTCAAAGGTCAAAAGGAAAAGGAAAGTGAGAATCAGACAATAGATGGGAGCTGACTCCTTGAGGTTTTCCTGTCCTGGGGACCAAAAGGGTTTAGGTTTATTGGTCACACAGGGACTAACTGCAAAGCCCCGGCCTCAAAGAGGTGGGAGTGAGGGCTGAGCCTTCATTGACCCCTATTAAGGGCTGCATACCCTGTGAAAGAATAGAATAGGAAAAAATCAACCTATAGGTACGGGGAGAAGAAAAGAATGATTTATAGTTTTTGCTCAGGGTTAAGGCGGAGATAGAGAAAACTTGGGAGATAATTTATATCTATGGGCTTATTTTCATTTTAACTGGAGTTTTCCTTTATCTTTATGGCCCGAGAACCCCCAAACTGGGAGCACAAATTGTTCCTGGCTGGAATATTCTAGGGATTCCTCTCAGAAGCAAATGCAAAGCGTTTTTAGAGGAACACAGTTTCAACCCTTTCTGTATGGATCTCCGCAGGAAAACTAATTGGATCTGCTCTAAGTTGTTACTGAACGATTTGACTTCATGGGCATCCACGGTTCTCAACTTTTACTAAGTCTCAACACTCCGGTGGGAGGCAACAGGCTTCCTTCAGCCATTTCTACCGAGGCGGTCAATGTCAGTGAAGGTAAAGCGGCTCCCCGTTCTTGGACGGATGGTGGACTGTAGAGGGTCTCAGTGTTTGAAACACGCATACACACACACCCCTAACTCTAATATTCTAATATTCCCTCTCTTGATGAATCTCCAATTAAATCTTTAATATGTAAGAGCAGTTCCTGGAAGTTACATCGAGAGAAATCTATTTGGCTCACAGATGCCATCTTTCCGCATTTTTTCTTTCTTCCTTTCTCTCTTCTCTCTCCTTTCCTTTCCTTCCTTTCTTCATTCTTTTAAAAATGTACATAAGCATCTATAAAACAGGCACTTAGAGGATTTGCTTATTTTCTTATTAAATACAACCAAAAATTATGGCAATGGCTACAATGGTGGAAAAGTTCTGCTATTTGTCCACAATTTAAACCTGATACTTTTGGAAGTGGCATTTATGTGGAAAGACAACGATATAAAAATCAAAGGTTATTGGTTAAATCCATAGAAAAACTAGTTAGCCTTACCCCGGCTCACTCTATTGAGAGCCACCTTTATTGTTTCTCTCTTTCCTTTCTTTCTTCTCTTCTTTTTCTACCTAACTTCATCAGAAGTGATTCTAAGGCAGCAGATAAAGAAGTTGATGAAGAAATTGTAAATGTAAAAACAGAGATGAAGAAAATAAAAAGAAGCCAGTTGTGAGACTGGCACACAGAACGTTCCATTCTTCCTCCAGGTAGATGACAATTCACCTTCCTTGTTTCACAGGGTATCAGACTAAAGAGAGGATGGAAACAAGGTCAAGACACATCACCAGGTATAGGTCTGAAGCAACGATTCTGGAAAACATAACTCAAATGTGAGTAGTGCCCTAAGGATATTCTCTCCTATGCCCACATTAAAGAACTGAGCCCTTCCTCACTTCCTCCAAAAGTAAATCAAACTCTACAGTTAACTGGTAAATACTTTAGGTTTTACCAAAGATTTTGTGGGGAAGCTGAGAAAAGTTACATTGTAATCATAAGGACAACTTAAGGAAAGTCCTCTTTAGAACATACATTTGTAGCTACAAAAACCCTCTCCCACGCCAGCCCCGTGGCTCACCTCAGTGCAGCATTGGCAGCCCGAATGTCTTTCTCAACCTCTTTCAGGGAGGGATTAAGCTCTGAGGAGAGCGCGGCATCTAAAACGTAGTAGTGACCACCAAGTGAGTAGGGTGTAGTAACATGAATCTTAATCTTAATGGCATCCTGCTATCTTAAATTTGACTTCATATTGTATCTACCTATGTTAACGTCTGGAAAATTCTATTTGCAGTAGATGCCCAGTCAATCAAAATCATCAGATATTTCTCCCAAACCTAGGGAGGCATGGCACTGTGATATTGCTGTGGGAGATATTTTGGCCATAAAGGAACATACAATCTGTTCAGGAAGACGACAATGTACAAAATAAATAATTGGAGAACAGCACAGTAAACACAATAGAGTGCCAGGGAGTACAAGTGTCCACATGGTGAAGGCTGAAGCCTGAGAACAATTGTCCCACAGACACGTGTGGTCGTAAGGTCTAATTTGCCTGGACAGCAGAGGCGAGAGTAGGCAGATGGGAGGAGAGCTGGAGGCAACCGTGAGTTTGCCTCTCTGAGCATTCGCAGTAGGTTACTGGAAATATCTGCCCTCCGACAGTTACCTGAGACTCAGCCTCGAATGGAAGAAACATAGATCACAGGGGGAAATAGACCCTTTTCTTCTTTTGATTCTAATGCAGGTGCAGGTGCCTGCCATGTGGGGATATGTTTTCATACACTTTATGTGTTTATTTACTCATATTCCAGTAAATCTAAATTACACAGACGCTTCTGCTCTCTTAAACACTTAGGATAGTGTTTTATCTTTCACTAAAGCTGAAGAAGAAATGGACTCTGATATACGGTTTGTGGTGTGGGAGCAGATGCTTCTTTAGTGACAGATTTCTAAGAACAGAAAAATTGCTCTCTATCTCAGCGGCTCTGACATTAATTCTGCAATAAAAGCACACACTGTCTGCTTTAAAGGATTTCTTAGGTCCTCATCAATGAACAGTGATGAAGAGCCCATGGTAACGCAACTTTATGCCCCTGCCTGGAAGTCTTTTAGCCTTTGTTCCAATGCATCCCACTCTTTAAGGTCCATCTCAAATGCTTCCCACATCCCAAAGCCTCTCCTGACTGCTCCTGCTCTTTGTAACCACCTCCTCTCTGGGAACTTCTGACATCACTTTACCTCTTTTATGCCACACAGCATAATTGCTTTATGTGTAGTCATTGATTTCAGTCTCAACCCTCCACAAGTTGTTCGTTACCTAAGGACAGGACAAGACTTAATCATTTTAGAATAATGTGAGTCCCCAGCATAATGCACAGAACACAGTGATTGAAATTGTGTTGAATTGAATAAAAAGCCTTCTTGAGAATCTCTCACGAGTCTGTATGTCTCAACATAAAGTTCTGTCCTTTCTGGTATTGTGGTGGATTCTGCGATGTGCAACCCGGATCCCCCTTTAAGAACAGAGGACTTCTTGTCCCGGCTGCTGGGAGACCATCCTCAGCTGTCAGCACCTTCCGAGGTTAGCTCAGCTGCTGAGAGCTTCCTCACCCAAGGGCATACCCATTTCAAGGCAGCTGGTCTCCAATGACGGAGGGGCATAAAGGCCTGGCACTCTCGCCCCACTTGGGGACAGCTCTGTTGGGTCATCCATCTACAGAATGCCCCTCTGGTCTGCAGCGGGGTTTCATTGCAGAGGTGGCAGCATCACAGCTCGACTCCTCCCTCTGCTGGATCCTACCTCCTTCCTTTCCACGTGTGTTTAGCACAAGTGCACTCCCCAACAAACGTTCTAGGCACTAATCTCCCTTTCAGTCCCCTTTCCAAAAGAACACCGTCTGCAGAACACAGAAGTACTGTGTGGCTTTCATTTTGTCACTGACCTCTCACCACACTCACGAGGACGTGGGTATAGAGGAGGGGTCTGAGATTTTTATAGTGATGTTCTACTTGGTGACCCATGGTACTTTATTTAATAGCCAAAATATGCTGCCTCTCCTCATTTTTCTGGAAATAAAAACAACAGATGGCGGGAGGAAGAAACTAAACTACATTTCTAGTTCTCCTGGGGCTTGTTTAACTTATCATTTCAAAACAAATAGTCAGACTATGTTTACTTGCCAACAGAAAAATGCCTGAATTCATTTCCCTTTTCCTATTTGCAGAAGGCATAAATGTCCAAAAGGTTGAAATCATTTTCTAGGTACTTCGAAAAGCCTGTTATAAAGAAAATCCTCATACTATAAATTACGTATGAAAGCATACAGACATACAATGCTTCTGAGGAAACAAACTAAGTTAATGAAAGGAAACTCATTTTATATCTTTTCTGAGATAAAAGGCATGACCCCATTTTGGGAGAAAGCAATTGAAAATCTACATGTGAAGCCACAGCATCAAAAAGTAAATTTTCTTGACAAATATAAATTTCAAGTGGTATTAGACAGCTAGTGCAGAAAATTCAATCTTTCTGAACATTTGATTGTAAGGTGTAAAACTCGTGTTAGGTATTGTGATATTTTGGGAATCCCTTAAAGTTCTTTAGGAAAAAAGATGTGGTTGACAGAAATCACATTGTCAACTTGCAACAAGGCTACAGTAGAGATTAATAAAAGGAGGGAAATAGTGTAGGGATAAAAATATTATAAATGGAAAATAAAGCATATTTTCATGGCACAAAATCTTACTGTAGAAAAATGTTTATGATAATCAACAAAGTAATTCATGATGTGAGCTACAATTTTGTTGTTGCTTTTAATATTAAGAGCTACATCAAATCTTTTTATGGGGAAAGATGCTATGACTATATTGTTAAATGGACTGAGGTCAGCCCTCCATATGCACAGGTTCCGCATCAGTGGACTCAACCCACTTAGGATGGAAAGGCTTACCATGGTTGCGTCTGTTCTGAACATGTACAGACTCTTTTTTCTTGTCATTATTCCCTAAACTAGACAATATAACAACTACTTACATAGCATTTACATTGTGTTAGATATTATCAGTGATCTAGAGATGATTTAAAGTACACAGGAGAATGAGGGCAGGTTATATGCAGGTATTAGGCCATTTTAGATAAGAGACTTGAGCATTTTGATATGCGGGGGCAGTTCTGCAACCAATTCCCAGTGGATACTGAAGGGATGACTGAATATTCTTAAATATAAATGCTAAGAAACTAGCTCTTTATAGAAATTTATTAAGTGCTTTAAAATTTCATTTTGGTAAACATGTATGATGTGCCAGATATTTTCAGTGTACAATTCCATTTAATTTTCACACCTGTCTTTTGAGATGTCATCACTCTTATTTTAAAGATACAAAAACTAAGGCTCAAAGAGGTTATGTAACTTACCTAAGGGAGAATTTCCTGGAAGATCTAGAAACTCCAAGACCACTGCTAATTTAATTACAATGCAAAATCAGCATAAAGTGGATTTGCTTTCCAGGTGTCAGGACTGACTCAGTTTTTGAACGGCGACTGTACTTTATTTAGATTTATTTTATTTATTTATTATTTTTATTTTTTAATCACAGTAACGTTGGATTATAACATTATATAGCTTTCGGATGTACATCATAATATATTTCGAATTCTGTGTAGATTACATCATATTCACCACCCAAAAACTAATTATAGTCCATCTTCTCACCTGTGAGCCTAATCACCTCTTTTGCCCTCTGCCCCCAGGGCACTGTATTTAGTTCTCGAAAATCCTTGTCTCCGTTCTTTTGTTTGGGGAGATTCTAAAACTCTTTGAAGTATATTTATTCTTTTTCAATTTTTTTCAAGCTTACCAAAAAGTGACTTGATCCTTCTACTCAAAGAGCTAGAGGATGACTTTCCTTATTTTTAAAGTTTAATAGTTATTTTTTAGGCTGTGTCTCAGAATCAATCGTTTGAAGTCTGTTTTCCCATGTCCACCGTGGGCCCTTTGAATTTTTATGGTCAGATCCTTTATTCCCAGAATAATATTTTTATTATAATTTTAATTATTAGTTTAGTTCAGTGCTTGATTTTTCTTCTCCAAGGACACTATGGTAGATTTCTTCTTCCATATCTACATCCATCATTCTATGTTTAATATTGTTTACCTGTCTCTTTTTTCTTTTTCATGTTTCTGTTTCATGCCTCTTCTCAATGTCCCTTATTATATCTTGGTTGATTCTATTCTCTTTTGGATATTTGTAATTAGTTTTCTTTGCTGACATGATTTTATATTCTTCCTCAGAGTTTTTTTGAAATTAGTCAAGCTTCACCTCTCTTATTCCTTTCTTTGTTGTTGTTCATTTTTGTGCTGAGTTTTTGAATTTTGATTCAGAGTGTGCTTTCATATCTGACATTGCTTTTGATGATATTTAAATCATGGATAGTTGTGTTACAGCTTTCCTCTGCTTTATATTTGATTTTGGGCCTTTGTGAAGGTTTTACCAAACTATTAGAAAAACGGTCTTTCTCAGGGCAACCCCGTGACATAGTGGTGAAGGGTTCATGCTCCACTTGGGCAGCCCAGGGTTCACCAGTCTGGATCCCAAGTGTGGACCTACTCACCACTCATCAAGCCGGCATCCCACATACAAAATAGAGGAAGATTGGCATAGATGTTAGCTCAGTGACAGTCTTCCTCAAGAAAAAGAGGAAGATTGATGACAGATGTTAGCTTAGGGCCAATCTTCCTCACACATACAAAAAAAGGAAATGTCTCTCTTTAGGGGGAGAGAATTTGAGTGGTTTGTGCGGTTTCTTAGTTAAAAAGAGCCCTCTTCCATTGCTACAAAGAAGTTTAGTTTCTTCAACATGTGGACTTGTTGGACAAACAAGTTTTGTTGCTGTTCCTTGTTCTATGATACACAACTTCTGTAGGAATCTTCACTTCCACGGATTGCTCCCTTTCTTCCCTGCGTGGATGAGCCTGCAAATATTGACTCCTTTCACTCTTCTCAGACTGCTCCCCAAGACGGCCCTCCTGGTCGGCACACTTTCAAGCCTTGTCTTTTCTGTGTCCAGCTGGCAACTCTCTACTCTCCAGGAGTCACCCGTTGTCAGTATTTCCCTCCTCAGAGCGGGACCTTCCTCTTCTATGGGTGATTTCTGTCTGGATTGCCACGACGTCTGCCTGCTGTGCTCTCTCCTGCGCTGTGTAGTCTCCACATGGCTTCCTCCTCTTGCAGGGCCTCTGGAGCTGGCTCATCTGCTTTCAGATATTCATTTCCCCATTCCCACGTAAACTGACACTTGTAATAGTCCCTGTGTCCTTCTTACACAGAGGGCATGGCTTTATAGCTCTACGTTCTTTGGAATTATGTGGAGATTCAGAGTTCGAAGCTAGAAAATAGAACTGTTTATTCTAATTTTATATGTTCTTATCCATTTGGATCTATAAAATCTGTCAAATTCTGAAAATATGCACTAAAAGTATTCCATTACCATCATGCTTCTATCTGGTCCTCTTGTATTTCCAAAGTCTTGTCTTTGGTGGATATCGTTATGTTGTTTAGCACTGTAGGGGAGGAAAAAGTTTTCCTCTACTCTGTTAGGGTCCCTGGCTGGATCCAAAAATGAAACTGACAAAGACAGATTAACAGGAACAAAGCATACATATTTTATTAAATTTTTACATGTACATGGGAACCTTCACATAAGCAACCAGAGAAGGAAGCTTTTAGACAAGGAAATGATACATTTGTGAAGAATTGACAAGACAAAGAGGTTTGGGCTATGGGTAGCAAATGGCGAAGAAGTAACAAGCTTTGTTTAAACAGCCTCCTCTGCCCTAAATTTCCTGCCTCTGGTGATGTGGATGTCTTCCTTCCTCCTGGTACAGGGAGGGCACCTTTCACATGGGAGATTTGTCTCCTGCTTTCAGGGAAGAAGGTGGTGGCCAGGAGGTGAGTGTGACCTTCCTGCTCCTGCAGTTGTCTCAAAATCCTCCAGCTTAAGGTGTTCAGTATGCCAAGGTGCCATATTTTGGGGCAGCATGTCCCGAACCCCATCAGTTCATAAAGGATTCTGACAACTATATTTTCTTTGGAGCTGATAACTCCTGTCAGTTTATAACTTCTGGCACATTTAACGGCTTTGGCCTCAAACTGTGCTTCTCTGATATTACTGTCACCACTTCTGATCTTTTTAGATCTGCATTTTCCAGTAACTCTGACCATCACTCCATTTTCAATTCTTCTTTGTTAGTTTACAATACACGTGTCTTGTGAACAACATAGAACTGTATTTTGCTTCTGAACCAAATGAGATGCTTCAGTTTTGAAAGAAGAATCCAGCCATGCACATGAAGTATAATAATTTATACCCTTGCTTTTATTCCTACTATAATATTTTGCCAGTTTATTTTGTTAACTTTTGTTTGCTCAAATACATTTATCCCGCTCATCTTTATTGCCACACTTGATCCAAATTATCGCACACCTCAGCTACCTATCTCCCCATTTCACTCTCATCTTTCATTTCAGTCTCCATATAGCAGCCAAAGAAATATCTTAAACATTGAAACCAAATCATGTCACTCCTCTGCTAGAACATTTTAATTTAATTGGAATAAGATGCAGATTTGCATCGTGCAATGGGACTCTGAATCATCTGTCTCCTTGCCTGGCTCTCCTTGCATTTTTCTTTTCTTTTCCACTAATTCACTCTGCTCGAAGGATGCTGGCTTTTGTTTGTTTGTTTGTTTGTTTTACCATTTCTTAAAAGAGCTAAACTTATTTGGGACTTAGGGACTTTGTCTTTACTCGCTGTGGAAGTTTTTCCCTAATGCCTCAACTGACAAGCTCCTTGCAAGCCCTCAGATCACAGATTACATGTCACCTGCCTTGACAATGCCTATAACATCCAATGATTTATTTCCTCCAGAGCAATACGCAATAAAGAAATAAATGAAATAATTATAAATTGTGAGGTTATGGGTGCTAAAATATAAACTTTATGAGGTCAGGGGCCATGTTTGTCTAATTTGGCATTACATCATGTAAAGCACTCAAACATTTGTGGAATGCAATCGTAAATATGCACTGTGTTTGCAACTATATAAAATAAATACTTATAGCTCTACCACCCCCATCCACGTTTTACCGTATCTTCTTCCTCTTCTCTCCCCTCCAGTCTGTTGGTACTGAAATTGTTCTATGGAGATTTATTCCTAGTTGCAAAATCTAATAGCCGCATTTCAGCCCCTGCCTTTCTGTATCTCTCTGCTGCCTTTTAGCGCTGACCACTCCCTTCTCCTTGAGAGCACAGATGCCCGTGCCAGACTGCCTCGGTTCGAATCCCAGCTCCCCTACTTACATACTCTGGAGAATTTACTTACACACTCTGTGCCTCAATTTCCATCTGTAAAGTGTGACTAGATTTGTCATAAAAATTAAGTGAGTTAACATGTATGAAGTCTTCAGGAGTGCTTGCCATGTAAGAAGTGCCATATATGTTAGCAATTATGTTGGTTGTTCTGTTTTCTCCTCTGTGCCACCAGGCTCGCCTGATTCTCCTCACACTCATGACCAGTCCCCCTCTGTCTCCTTCCTGTGCTCTGCACCCACCCTCTGCCCCCCTAAAGTCCGCCCCTCCTTTTCTCTCCTAAGCACCCTCTCCAGGTGATCTCATCTACTCTCACGTTTTTAGCCACCGTTTCTTGACATCTGGATATCCCAAAGTACCTAACCCTAAACATATCTAAATTTACAGTATCTTCATCATGAATTTGCTCCCCAGTTACCAGAAACCACTGAGAAACCTGAGAATCTTCCCTTGATTCTTCTTCGCTCTTGCTCCATATCTGAACGATCATTTACTCTCGCCTTACTCTCTCCTCAGAGTCTCAGGAGCTCTGCGTCTGCATCTATCATCTCCTTAGCTTCCCACCTCCAGCAACAACGTCCTCAGGTCCACTCTTCACAATCCAGCTTTCACAGAGCTTCCACCACAGTCCATCGAAACCACAGAGCTCATTTACCTTTTTCCTGGTTAGCGCTCTTCAGCCTCCCATCTCAATGGTATCAAGGTTAAGTTCTTCATGTGGCATTTAAGGCACCCCATGATATTTCCCTACTGACCTCTCCAGTCTCATCTTTTAAACTCATTACATCAGTTTTCTTTATGGTCTAGAAATACCACCTCACTGTTGATTTCTCTCATGCTGTCTCTCTGCTTGAAATGACATTTTCTCTCTCTTCCCTCTATTTATCCTTTGTGGCTAAATCCTGTTTCCCTTTTGACAATTAGCTCAGTGCTTACCTCCTCCAGGAAGCTTTCCCTAACCCCTCTCCTCCCTGGCTGAACCAAAGACTTACTTATGAGCCCCATTAATTCCGCATTTTAGTATTCCCAAAATTGCTTGACTCATGAACTATTTCATGATAACCTTATGTTTCCTCTTAGATAATTTATGGTGTGTGATAGAGAAAGGGTTTTAGGTTAAAAAGCTTTATTTTAGATCAGTATAATATTAAAGATTTTAAAGAATTTATTATAAAGTTTATTTAATAAAATCTATATGTATGCTATATTGTGGTAAATATTGACATTTCCCTTTTAATAACTATCTGTTAATTTATTTCAAATTGATAAATGAAAAGCATGGTTAGTCATTAGCTAATCTAAAAATATAATATTGTGTTTGGTTTGGGGGGAACAAAATATGCATTATAGTGTCAACTTAAGTTTTAACTGCATTCAAACCCTCACGCTTGGAAATTTTTATTTTGTTCTAAAAATAATCTTTGTGATTTGTTGTTGAATGACAAGCTAAAAGAGACTTTCACAGGATACTCTCTGAAAGTAGTTCTTTTTAATATGACACTGAAGGTGTGAATAATCCTTTTTCTAAAGAGATGAAAAATCTAGTTTGTATAGTTTTACATTTTTAACTTTCTAAAAAGTTTATTAAAACATCTTGATATGCTGTAGAAAAAAGTTAGAGACAATGCAGACTTAAAAATCCATTAAAGATAATCTTGAATTGGATTTGTAAACCTCCTTCCATCCTCCCCCGCCCCCCTCACTAAACATGTTATGCATCAAAGAGGTATTTGGAAGAAAAATTCTCAAATTTCTAGAGGTCTCTGATTTCCTAAATTCAACAATTTCTAATTATTTCAACTCTAGGTCAGAAATAATGGGAATTTTTGTTAACATATGTTGACTGTTGTGTACGAAAATGATAATATAGAAATTGGTTTGTAACTATTCCACACGTATATTTATACTGTGGTAGACAGAACAATGGCTCCCCCAAAATGTTCATGCTCTCATCCCTGGATCCTGTAATATGACAAAAGGGACCCTGTGTATGTGATTAAGTTAAAGGTCTTGGTGTGGAAAGATGATCCTGGATTAACTGGGTGGGCCCAATGTAATCACAGGGGTCCTTGTAAGAAGGAGGCAGAAGGGTCAGAGTCAGAAAAGAAGACATGATGAGAGAACCAGAGGCCAGAGTGATGCAAGGAAGAGGCCATGAGCCAAGGCATACAGATGGCCTCTAAAAGCTGGAAAGACAAAGAAACAGAATCTCCCCTGGGGCTTCCAGAAGGAATGCAGCCATGCCAACATTTTGATGTTAGGATTTCTGACCTCTAGAACTGTAAGATACTACATTTGTATTGTTTTACACTATTAACATTGTGGTAATTTGTTACTGTAGCAACAGGAAACTAGCACATATGCATAGTGTAAGTTTACCTTCATAAACTGTCAAAGACGATGACAAAGAAGTTTTAACTAAAGCGTAATCATCGTTCAATGTGGGAGTCCTAGAGTACAAAAATGACAGGTGAGACTCACAGACAAATGAACGAATGACGTTCCATCCTAGACTAGATTGAGTGCCTATAAAAAATTAAAGGAATACATACCTCTAAAAAATTAAAGGAATACATACCTCCAATATGCCGTCATTATCTTTACAAAAGGCTTCCATCTTAGAATTCCATGAGAGACACCCCCCTTCTGTGATCATCTGCCATTGAGCCCTCAAATTCTTCTGTGTGCCATATCGTCTCAGAGGAGTCTCCATTCTTGTTGTCTAAAACAAATGAAAGGAAAGGATTATGGATTCCTTCTCTTCCCTCACTCTGTCTCGCAGTTTCACTGTTCTCTGGGGAAGTGAAGTTGTGTTTTTGTGTTGGAGGGGCGTAGTCAGAAAAAAAACCCCTCTAAAAGAAGACTTCCATTAGTTCTTCATTCTTAACTTAAAACTGGTTTTGGAGCAAAACTGTGTGTTACAAAGGAAACTATCCAAAATCTTAATTAAGGATGTTGAAACTCAAACACAATAGAATTTATTCTCTTTAACAAGCTACTTACTATGGGCTATGATAGAGTAACTGATGCTAGACTAACCCTCCTACCACAGGCAACCATAAAGCTATACAAAATATATGAGGCAATTTTCTGACCTCAATGTAGCAGAAAGGAATCCATGTGGAGGGAGTGCAATGGTCCTACTGAGCTGAGGAGGCAGAAATCCTAGTCCATGACAACTGACACAGCTTCAGTATATAGAGGAGGACACCAGAAAACAGAGAGAAATTTATTTAGAGGGAGCTATAGAAATCTGAGTGGGGCTCCCTGTGAGTCCTTGACCGAGGGCTGGGCTTGACATGTGCAGAATGAGACTCCTTAAGGCTTTCCAGGAAATAGTAGCTACAGACTTGGTAGTCAACCAGATCTACCAGTGATCAATCAGGTTAGGGATCATTGGAATTCCAGATGGGAAGACATGTTAAGACTTTGTTAACAGGAGACATCTAGCAGATATGCCAAAAAGGCAGCATCTTAGGAGTTAAGAACGATGATCTAAAATAAGGTCTATGATAGACCTACTCTAAAAAGCTTAAAACCAAACACCAATAAGATCCACAGAATAGATAAAGTTTTGAGGTTGAGTCTTGCCAAGCAAAAACGTTTTAGGGCTGTCCACAGCACCAAAGCCAAATATATATAAATCTAAGCCTACACAAGTTGAAGGCAATCAGTCAGTAACTGAACTGCCTATCAGAACAAACATCAACTCTACTCAGAAGAGAGTTACAGAAACAAGAATCTCTAAACTATGTCACCACCGTACAATAAAACATTGCTAGGGACTGGCCTCGTGGCATAGTTGTTGGGTTTGGCACATTCAAATTCAGTGGCCTGGGTTTGTGGGTTCAGATCCTGGGCATAGGCCTACATTGCTTGTCAGCCATGCAGTAGCAGCGACCTGCGTATAAAGTGGAGGAAGATTGGCACAGATGTTAGATCAGGGCTAATCTTCCTCAGCAAAAAAACTAAAAAATAAAATGAAATTGCTAGACATGAAAAGAAACAGGAAAATTTGAACTATACCTGAGAAAAAAAAGAAATCAATAGAAAATTAACCTAAGATTTCCTCAATGTTATATTGAGCAGCATAAAGGTTTTAAGTAGTTATTATGAGTATGTTTAAATAACTTAAAGAAAATACATTCAAAAATTATAGCTGTAATGAGTGAACTGATAAGAAATCTCAGCAGAAAAATGGAAACTGCAAGGAAGAAAACAAGCGCATATTCTAGGAGTAAAATTACAGTGGCAGGAAAAAACAAAATTTCCCTCCATGATCTCTAAAGCACATTGGAAGCAAAAGCCAGAGTCAGTGAAATTGTAGAAAGATCAGTACAAATGACTGAGTCTGAATAACAAAGAGAAGAAAAGAAGGGAAAAAAAAGAACCAATTCTCATGGACACAAATGACCTAACAGAAGTGTAACTAGGGTCTCTAAAAAAGTGAGTGAGAATGAGACAGAATATATATTTGATATATGATCAAAATTTTATCTAATTTGATGAAAATTATCAATTTATATATCTGAGTAGTTCAACTAGCCCAAAACGTGACCAAGAATTCCACACCTAGGCACATAATAGTCAAACAGCTAAAAGAAAAATAAAGGGTATCTCGAAAGCAGCTTGGGGAGGAGCAGGTGGAAACTCATTACATGCCGGAAAGCAAAAATATAATACGGCTAATTCTGAGTAATAAGCAGTAGAAGCAAGAAACAATGGAATAAGACGTATAAAGCATTAAAAGAAAAAAAGTCAGCTCAGAATTCTATATCCAATGAAATATCCTACAAAAATGTGAATAAATTAAAAAAAAAACTTTTAGATAAACAAAAGCTGAGAGAATTTGTCACCAGTGATCTATACTACACAAAATGTAAAAATCTTTGTCAAGCTTAAGGGAAATTAGACCAGATAAAAACTTGTATACACAAAAATTCATAAAAAACACTGAAAATGGAAAATAAGTGATATATGAAAAAGGTTATTTTTCCTTTGTAATTTCTTTATAATACAATTGTCTATTTAAAACATAAAGAGAAACATTTAAAGAGAGACTGGCCCCGTGGCTGAGTGGTTAAGTTCGCACATTCTGCTGCAGGCGGCCCGGTGTTTCCTTGGTTAGAATCCTGGGCGCGGACATGGCACTGCTCATCAAACCACGTGGAGGCAGCGTCCCACATGCCACAACTAGAAGGACCCACAACTAAAATATACAACTATGTACCGGGGGGCTTTGGGGAGAAAAAGGGAAAATAAATAAATAAATAAATAAATAAAAATAAAAGAATAACATTTAAAGAATGTTAACGCTGCAGATAAAAGTTAAAGAAAATGACAACAATAGCACAAAGGATGGAGAAGCATGTAAAAGAACTTTCGCTGGTGTAGGTTAGTCTTTTGATGTGAAAGTAAAAAGCATGAAGAGGGAAATAAGTAGTATAAATGATCAGCTATGAAGTGCGAAGTGACACAATGTTGGTTCTAAATATGATAAAAGTTAATGATGACTATTTTATTCCTACAGCAACAACCAAAAATAAACAAACAAATAAGATATAACTAAGAGGCCAATAGAGGAAATAAAATGATATACTAAAAAATATTTGATTAACCCCAGAATGCAGTAAAGCAGCAACAGAACAAAAACGATAAAACCAGGAGACAAATGGGAATCAACATAATAACTTTAAACATCAATGTACTAAGACCTCCAATTAAATGGCAGAGACTGTTAAAATTTATTTTAAAAAAAGCAAGACCCAATCCTATGTTTTATATAAGAAACACTTTAAACATAAAGACATAATCAAGTTAAAATTTAAATGGTAAGAAAAGATCCACACTGAGCTTAATAAAGCAGACATGGCTATATTGATATCCGGACAGTGGACTTTGACTAAAAAAGTACCACCAGGGATAAAGAAGGATATTTCACAATAATAAAAAGATCGTTCATCAGGAAAATACAGCAATCATAAATGTATGTGCAACTATTAAACAAAGTTTCAAAATTCATAAGGCAAAATCGACAGACGTAATGGGACAAATAGTCAATTTATAATCAGAGTTAAATATTTTAAAAGCCCTTTCTCAGTGGTTTATAGAACATTTAGACAAAAATAATGATATAGAGTATGTGAGCAACACTGGCAAACAAATAGACCTAATTGATATTTATAAAATACAATATCTGATAACTGCATAAGACCCATTCTTTTCAAGTGTGATAAACAAAGTTGGTATATTCATAGAATGAAATTCTATGCAACCATTAAAAGCAACTGCATGTGTAATAACTTAGAAGAATCTTAAAATCATTATGTTGAACAAAAGAAGCCAGACACAAAAGAATGCACACTGGAGGATTCTATTTATGTGAAATTTTAGAACACTAATTTATAGTGATAGAAGCCAGATCACTGAATGCCTAGGGCAGGGAGTGGAGCTCATGAACTGCAAAGGGGCATAAGAGAAGTCTTTGGGGCGACAGAAGTGTTCTGTAGCATGTCTGTGGGCATCTTACAAAGCATCTATTTGTCAAAATTTACTGAACCATACACTTGAAATGGATTCTTTTATTGTATATGTTATACCTCAATATTTATTAAAAATATATCCAACAATAAATAAACATAGCTCAAGACTATATAATAGTCAAAACTTATCCTGAGTTGAGTGGTTAAAAAAAAATGAGTGAATCATGAGCACATTATGTACCTTCTATGAATCTCTGCACGAGCTCCCCATATCCTCTCAGACACCATCAAATTGCATTCTTTTTAAATTTTTTTGAGGTAATATTGATTTATAACATTATGCTAATTTCAGGTGTTCATCATTATATTTTTATTTCTGTGTAGATTGCATCATGCTCACCACCCAAAGACTAATTACCACCCAACACCATACACATGTGCCTAATCACCTCTTTTCCCCTCCTCCCTTTCCCCTTCTCCCCTGGTGACCACCAATCCAATCTCTGTCTCTATGCGTTTGCTTGTTGTTGTTTTTATCTTCTATTTATGAGTGAGATCATATGGTATTTGAGTTTCTTCCTCTGACTTATTTCACTTAGCATAATACCCTCAAGGTCCATCTATGTTATCACAAATGGCTGGATTTCATCCTTTTTATGGCTGAATAATATTTCATTGTGTATATATACCACATCTTCTTTATCCATTCATTCTTTGATGGGCACCAATGTTGCTCCCAAGTCCTGGCTATTGTGAATAATGCCACAATGAACATAGGGGTGCATATATCTTTATGCATTTGTGTTTTCATGTTCTTTGGATAAATGCCCAGCAGTGGAACAGCTGGATCATATGGTAGTTCTAATCTTAAGTTTTGAGGACTCTCTATACTGTTTTCCATAGTGGCTGTGCCAGTTTGTACTCCTACCAGCAGTGTACGAGAGTCACCTTTTCTCCACATCTTCTCCAACACTTATCGTTTCCTGCCTTGTTTATTATAGCTATTCTGAAGGGAGTAAGGTGATATCTCATTATAGTTTTGATTTGCATTTCCCGAATAACAAGTGATGTTGAATATCTTTTCATGCACCTGTCAGCCATCTGTATATCTTCTTTGGAAAAATGTCTGTTCAGATCTTTTGCCCATTTTTTAATTGGGTTGCTAGTTTTTTGTTGTTGTTGAGATGTATGAGTTCTTTATATATTTTGAATATGAACTCCTTATCAGATATATGGTTTGCAAATATCTTGTACCAATTGTTAGGTTGTCTTTTCATTTTGTCACACTGCTTTCTTTTAAAGGGAAAAATATTTAGTTTATGTATTAATTGCTTTTTAAAAAACAGAAATGTCATGATAGCTCAAACTCCCATGAATACTTCATGAACCTCTAGGAAATTGTGAACCACCACTTGGATAATCTTGCTTTATTCATGTTCCTCTTATTACGTAGATCAGGTTATATCATAATGGCCTTAAAATGTGCTGCTTTTCCCTAATAGGCTACAAACATAGTGATATTAGCTACTGTACCTCATTAGTCTTGGAACTTTAGAAACTAGCATAGTGCCTAACACAGAAATATATGCTCAAAAATATATTTGTTGAAACAATCCATCAATCAGTGAAAGAACAAAATAGGTAAACTATTCTGATCAAATTCTTTTTTTCGATGTCAGGAGTTTTGATTGTTTCTTTTAATACTTCTGACACTACAATATTAATTCCAAATTTAAATAATGAATTTATTTTATACACAAAATCATTGGCAGAAAACTACAAAATAGTTTTCCGAGGAAAGCTTTAGGAAAGAACAATAGTTCGAAAACAAAGTCCTATTTGCAAGAAATTTCTGGAGGTTTTTAAGCATCAGCCGTCAGTATGTTGGTTGGTGGCCACCGATGTAAGGATAGGTTTAAAAGGAAATGCTCTTATCATTTTATATCATTAGAAATTTTATCCTATTTTTTTTCCTTCACAAGAAAAAATTTGCACAGCTTGAGATGGAAAAAAATGAGAGGGTAGGTGAGAAGCTGGGGAAAACTATCAGAAATTCTCAACAATTATTATTTTTTATTAACTGTCAAAGATACTCTTCTTGACCAAACTCTAGTCAGGCTGCTATGAACTTTCTTCTCAACCAGGTCCTGAATTTGAGTTTCTGTGTTTACTTCTGGATCTTCCAATTTTAGCAAGAGTCCTGCTAATTTGGTTTAGCTAGGATCCCCCATTCTCCTTAGCTGATCACCTCTGATATCTAGTCAGGTTCCTCACCCTCCATTGCCCCCTCCAGCGATGTCTGATCACCTTGGCATGCCTTCTGCAAGAATTTTGTCCAGTCAGGTTAGCAAGAATTCCTCCTTACCCTTGATCTTTCTTTTTAGTAATTTTCCATCCACTGACCCCCCTACTCCACTCCTTGGCTGTAAATTCCCACTTTTCCTTGTTGTATTAGAGTTTAGCCCCATCTCTCGCCCTCACTGCAAGACCCCATTGCAGTGACCTCTACATCTATCACAATGGCCCCCTTGAGTAAAGTCTGCCTTACCATGTTTTAACAAATGTCATGAACAATTTTTCTTTAACATAACCATAGAATTCTCTCTATTATCTATAGCATATGTTGATTCCAAATATATTGATACTAATTAGTATCACCCTCCATTTTATATTGCCTATATTTTTCTTGGAAAAAGATTGTCTTTACTCCCTCCCACATTTACAAACATGATACATACTGAATAAAATTATTTTTGTCATAAATGTATAGATATCATGGTCACAGAAGTTATGGCATTTGACTGCAGGAAGGAAGATTAAACGTATATTCTTCCCTTTTCCAAAGTTTGCATAGATTGAATTTCAAGATTAATCTGGCTTGAGAAATAAAGTGAAATATTTGGGAATAAATATTTTCATTCTATCTATATTTTTATGTGTGTAATGTGATTTATTTTTCCTAACACAAAACTTTCAAATCTACAACGTAAAATAAGTGCATAGATTATAAACGGCATTTTTAGAAGTTATTGCAAAGAGATTGTGAAAAGCTCTTCCATTTGCAGGTGTGATCAAAATGGAAATGAGACTTGCTTTCCTTTTGAATACTAGAAGGAGCAGTTTAGTCTCCCTGAGCTAGCAGAAATAAAGTATTCTTCTTATCGTGTTTCTCTTCTTCTAATTCTATCCCAACTATATCCTTCAAAACATAAGCCAGATCCAGGATTGAACACCATTTGGCAAACCATGGTGCTGGCCATTTTGATTCCAAAAGTGGTGAGGGGTACATTTCACCTCGAAGGTAACACAGATTTACCCCACTGGCAAAGCATAAAGCAGCCAATCCCGTGGAAGAATAACTATAGTTATTCATCAGCCAGCAACTATCTAAAGGGTTCCTTTAAGTATGGCGTTAACTCACCCAATTTTTCCACACCTATTTTTAATTCTCTCTCTAGGCTGCATGGTCATGATTCCTGTCTGTTGAAGTCCTTCTCATCCTTCAAGGCCCAGCTCAATGCAAATTTGCTAAAAATAATCTTTAACAAATTTATAAAGTTCATATAGTTTTGATCAAAGAAATGCTTACATTGCATATTGGGATATAAAATATTAAAAACAGACAATATGGAGACCATTAAGTGCAAGTTGGCTTCCATTTTCTGAAATCTGCAAGCTATCTACAACCATGTTCATTACCTAAGGAAAAGGTGCTTGCTAATTGCAGCTTGAGACTTCTCTGTTACCTGGCAACACAAAGATGATAAAAGCAAACCAGAGAAATCCTTACCAGATACCCTCAGTGTAAATTAATCTCATGTTCTCCTGTGTCTTGAGAGTGTTTTAGCTTTCAACTAGCTTAAAGCACTGCAAAAATTCAATTGCACAAACACTGATTGAAGACCTGATAAGTGCAAAGTAACATGCTAGGGCTTGAAGATACACACGTAAAGAAGATATGAGTCAAAAGGAAGATAGAGAAAGAAAGAATAAATGCTCCTAAGGGGATGTTGTAAGTGAAAGTCAGGGAAATGGAGGAAGAAACATACTAATCTTGATCTGTGGAGGTGGGAAGTCATTCTAGGCAGAAAGCAAGTGTGATTAGAGAGAGCTGTAGCAGAGAGCTTTTTTGAGCAGTTTATAATTCAGTACGATTATAACATTTCTATGCCTAAAAATTGCCTAGACAGCTCATTAAAAATGTAGATTCCAGGTATGTATCTCTGGAGAGTCTGACCAGTAGGGCTGGAATGAGGTCCAAGCATTAGTGTCCCAGGTGATTCTGAGGTAGGTAGGCAGCTCTGTGAAAAGTGCTGGCCTGAATGTAGACAACAGAGGCCACGACATGAAGTTGACACTGGAAATTTGCTTGTAATTAAATTGCGAAGAGCTTCGAACATCTTATAAAGAAAAATTCAGTTAAGAGTCACTGAAGATTTAAGAAGAAAAATTGAGAAGATCAAGATTGAGAAATCTAGCCTTGGTAATGGTGGAGATGAGGAATTGCAAAAAGCCTAAAGACTCAGAGACAAGCACAGACCCTTCTGCAATGTGAGGAAGGTTTGAAACAGGCAATGTCAGTAGGAATGAAGAGCAAGGGAGATGGGCAGTACTAACAAGACTTTGGGCAAATATGGATTCAAAATTAAGTGAGTGGGGAAGCCGAAATGGTTTGTGATTTGTAGTCTAAAGGATACTTACAACCAAGTCAAAGAACAGAGAAGGAAGAAATCAGTGAGTTCAGTGTGGGACCTGATACCTTTGAGGTAAAACGTTCCTAGAGTGGTGTTGTCTAGGCTCCTAAAAATTTGAGTCTGGAGTGTAAAAGAGAGGCCATGGCTGCACCCATTCACTCACTCATTCATTTATTCCTTTATTTAATAACTATTGACCAGGGCCCTTTTGAGTGCCAGGCTCTGTTCTAGGTGTGGAGTAAATACTTATGAGCAGGGGAAAAAATGCTTTTGTCCTCATCATCCTTACATTTTAGAGGAGGAAAGAAACAAATGCTTACATAATGTCATGTCAGGTGGTAAAAAGTCTATGAAGAAGACTAAAAGCAGGAAATAAGATAGAGAATTTTGGAGGGTGCTATTTTTGATAGTAAGGTCAGAAGAGACCTCCTGGTGGCATTTGAAATGAGACCTGAATGAAGTTAAGAAGCAAGCAAGCAACAAGAATAGCTGACAGGAAGACGATTCCAGGTGCCACAGTCTATCTACGTAATTCTGTATCTTCCATCTGTAAAGCCTATCTGTGTATATTCATGCTCTCATCAATTTCACAGTTATTGATTGAGTCCTACTATGTGCCAGGCAGCTATTCTCCACACTTTGCTTACATGTTTGTAAGCAAATAAACCACTCCCTTCCAAAATAAACTCTAATCTCATGGAGTGTACATTCCACCAGAGGATATAGACGCAAAAGAAAAGATAAGTGAATGCTTAGGAGGAAAAGTAAAGTGGGAAGGGGATGTGTGTATAAATGTTAGATAATGTTAGATAGTGGGCATGGAAGACCTCCCCAAGAAGGTGACTTCAGAATTAGCGTCTGAAGGCAATGAGAAAGGAGCCGCGCGGCTATCAGGAAACAGCTTTCCATGTAGAAAGAACAACTAGTATAAGGATATGGAAGCAGAATAGTGCCTGGCATGCTCAAAGCAGTTGGCTGGAACAGAATGTAACAGGGAAAACTCAGTCCTAGCTGAGGTAAGCCTAATACTGTAGGGCCTTGTAGATCATTATAAAGCCATTGCTTTTTGCTTTGAAGGAACTGAAAGCCATTGGAAGGTTTTAAATAGACGAGTCACATGGTCACATCTACACATTTTTAAAAGGATCCCTCTGGCTTCTGGGTTGAGAACAGAATCTAAAGGAAGAGGATAGAAGTAGGGAGGCTATTAAGAATCTATTGCAATAATCTAGGCCAGAGATCATGGGCGCTTGGACTAGAGTGGGGCAGTAGTTTTGGCCGAATTGTGAATATATTTGGAAAGATTAGCCAACAGCTAATTCCAGTTGCAACAGCTAACTCTAGTTACAAAGGCAAACAGTGGAGAATGGTGTTGAATTTCCTGAAATGGAGAAGACCGGAAGGAGGCAGTTTTGGAGAGGCAAATCAGGGCTGCAATTTTGGACTTGCAAAGTATGAGGTATCTACTGGATAGCCCAGGGTAGAAACCAAGTAGGTAATTAGGTGTATGGGTCTGATACCGAAGAAGAATGTATAGATGGACATATCAATTTAAAAGATATCAGCATATAGATTGCATTTATATCCAATAGACTGAATGATATCACCTAGGAAATGAGTACAGATAGAAGAAGACATCAGAACAATTATGATCTCAAGTATAATGTATTTTATTAATTGTCGCAGAAAAAATATCACCATCTTGTGAATCGACAAGTACAGTTCAAAGGTTAAAGATTATATAAATAATAAAAATGATTACAGGATCTTTAGAATTTGAGCAAAGTAACAGTTCCAAATAAAATCTTAAATATAGATAGCATGTATATTTTAAGATGGACAAATATTTGTGTTAATTTCTAAAGTTTTTTCAGGAGAGGGTTTTTTGCCGTAGAAAGTCACAGAAAGGACTTTTGCAGCTACTGCACTTCGAATTATTATTTAGTTTATTAAAAAGTTACAAACCCAAAACATATTTTTCCTCAATTCTTTAAGTTTCTTATACAAATGTTATTAGCATTTATTTATAAACTTAGTAAAATAAGTCTAAGTTCCCTTTCTCTGACTAATATTTGATTCACTCATATTGTACAGAAAAAGGTTTTTTAGCTCTTTTAAGATAATTAAGATTCATTAAATATTCTAAATTCATATGTCAATTTAATAGCTTTGATTTCCTTTTTAAGCATTTTGAGCACCTGACCATGCAAGCCTACGGCCCTAACAAACAAAACCTTTCTGAGTACTTAAGTTATTCCTGTAAGCTAACGAAGTAACCACATAGACACAGTGAATGTCAAGGCATTTTTTCAAAATGTTTATACATGTTGTCAAATCTTTTGTACTTTTGAACTTAAAGCTACAAGTTTAAAATTAAATTAAACCAAATTCTCTAAATTGCTAAATTCTCAGAAACATTATAAACATACCAACTGTATTGAACCTAATGCAAAAGAATTCAAACTCTGCAATTTCCTTACTTTCATCATATCAGCATTTACTCAAGTCTTTCCAGGGCTGTGAAGGCTTTACCCAATTAGAGGATCAGATTTACCACATTAGATAAGTCTTACACCTACCCCAGAGTTGCCTAATGGTCCGAGATTTGAGACAGAAAAATCTGCTTTATCATCTCAGGGGAGCTGAGGTTACATACGTATACACAGCGTGGCTATATAACCAAGATATATAGTTTTATATTTGTCAGAGACCCCAAACCAAAAAGAGGACCCATGAGTCACATGTCTACAGGGTTTTTCTAACTGAGTCAACAGCTGGACGTGTTACTCCACGATCACAGAATTCACTTGGGCTGGCTCAGTAGCCCACATTTCCCTTGCGTCAAAATGTACTTATTTCCTCATCTTTTTCAAATTATATCACCTGGTTTACTTCAACAGATTTTGGCAACCACTAAGTAGGTTTTTTCATCACTTGAATGTATTCAACTAAACTACTTACTGCCTGATTGCATTCTGCATTCCTCTCATCTTTTTCTCTACCTATAATTCTAAAAACATCTTATTTTCATTTTATTCAAGCCCAAATTCTTCTCTCACGGTTGCCTGAGTCTGCAGCTAAAATTCTAAGTGATAATAAGCCATTTTTTTAAAAAAAGTCGATATATTTTCTGCCCAACATTCCTGAGGAACAGACAAGAAACAGATATGGTTTAACCCCGTCCTATTGATGAGAATGTTGAGGCACAAGGAGGAGAAACAGCTTACCTAGCATTAGATCACTTTTGAGTGGTTTAATCAAAAGAGCCCCTCTCAATTAGCCTGGTATTTCATGTTTAAGGCCTCACAATTAGACCATTTCGACTCTTTTAAAGGAAGATTAGGGAATACTTGTGTATGAATATGAAAAAAAAAAACCTAAATAACAGTACGAATTGATTGCAGAATATCAAATGTTATAAATGAAAAAGAAACTTTACAGAATTTCTTGAAATATACTAGGCGTATTGGTTAAGGTATAAAGAAGGAATTTCCCTTTAAGTTTAGCTCAGTGTTAGCACTTTTTATGCCTGTAAACTTAAGAAATAGACAAGCCTGCTATTTAGAGAGTAAAACACACGGCCAATTTTCAGTCCATTTTCCGTCTTTTAAATTCTTCAGGAAAAATAGTCAACATTATTCCACTCTGTCACATCAGCAGCATTGGAGTAGAAGGAAATTTATATTTATAGGATAATTTCATGCTTAGTGTATCTCAAAGTACAATACAAAGTAATAAATTAAGTAGAAATTATACTTAATTTAGACCAAAGTAATCTTGTTTCTGCTAGAAAGAGCAATGAGCAAGAACATTTTCTTCCCTGAAGGATTTTGCATTTTATAGAGCTCTGGTTATCAGTTCTTACACAGATGTAGGAAGCCAGCACTCTTAATGCTCAGAAACTTTTTGTTCATTTAAAAGGCTTTATGTGGACCTGGTAAGTTTTGTCAATTTGCATGACACATTGAGTAAATTTGTTGCTCTATCTAATAAAGGTCTATTTCTGTTTATAAATAAGTAGACATTTCTCTCTATTTAAATATGTATGAGATATCTCTAATAGTCGTTTCAGTGGAACGAATCAGTTGTTGTTGCATGGCTTATTTAACTCGCCATTGCCCAGGAACATCTGGATAAATTATCAAGGTGCCAACCTGGGTGTATGTATATGAAGAACCGTAAGTAAGAATAGGTATACTCTTAAGAGTTTCATGAATAAGATAAGAGCAATTGAGTCATAGAAGAATGTTCATAAATTGGCTAAGTTTTGCTGTTGTTAAGAAGGTAGAATAGTTCTTCTTGAGATGTTCAGCGTAGTTGTTATATAGGTGTAGAGATTATATATTGATTTATGATTAGCCCAAGCCTACTAATTATTTGACCACCCAACCCTAGTTCCTCTGACACAATGAATAATCAACATAGAACATTTTGCTGTTTACAGAATAAATTCCCAATTCAAGATCATATTCCTGTGAGTTAGATATTATCATCAGTCTTTTTCATGAGGACTTGAGGTGCAGAGAGAGATTAACCGATGCATCTAAGGAGCCATTTCTGGCTCCTGAGCAGTAAACTTAGACTGGCACCTGGGACCTTTGACTCCTGTGCTCTTTCCAAAGATCCTGTTGCTCATAAAAGTTCTTTAACCATGTGACTTACCCATATACGCAAACAAATTCTTGGCTTCGAGAGGAATATTTGATAATATGAAAGTCTCCTGATCAATAGTCTACAAATGGAGGCAGAAATGGGCAAAGAATCAGGGATAAAGCAATAGAAAGCTTGGGAATCCTTCAAGGACAAGTAATTAGTTTCTCCATGCACAATTTCAGAATTAGTCACATGATATTCTTTGGCCAAACAGATTAGCTGCAGGCACAAAGTAATGACAGAGGGAATGCATATCATCAATGACTCACAAAAATATCCTATTCCTATCACCTTTCCATTTTTATGGACCATAGCTTATTGAATCAGCTTTTGGGGTCATTGATACAGATGCAATTACTTTCAATTCTTTTTCTTTCATGAGACTTCCTGTTTTCTGAACATTTACAGGATTTTCCCAATGCAGACATGACAGGGAAGATTCTGAGTCTAATTCCTTATAGAGGCTTCAAGCTACAGTTGGCTTAAGTAGATTGTTCCTCATGGTAAATTTCCAAATTATGAAACATCCTTGAGTGAACAAGAATTGAAAATCTTTTAAATGAACATCTCCTGGCCAAGGGAATTTCACTGGTACTGTCAGAAAGAGTTAGCCCCCCCACAAGCCTGATTCCAGAGGAGCTCTTTTCATTTACCATCTATCATCCAGCCAGTGTCATTTTCATTCAGCTTTTAGCGAGCGAGTGTGAACTAGCAATAGATCCTCCACCTGTCTGATTACTTGAAGTGTCAAATCTTATTTCATCACTTGGTCAGGTGTTAGAGACCTGTTCAATTGTGTTATCCATTTGGCACTCCTGTCATTTCCTCTCTCATTTTCTTGCATCACATTACTGAGAATAGAGCAACACATATGAATATGTCTTCATATGCATAATTTTGACAACACTTTGTTCATGTGGCTCATCCCTGGATACAGACCTATAATTGTTAGTGAGTGAGAGAATGCAGTGCCATGCTTTATTAATACATGGCAGAAACATAATTTTTCCTAACTGAAAAATACCACTTGACCAGTAGGTCAAAGAATGGCAATTACTGTAGAAGTACAGTTATGACGATGATAGAAAATCATTATCAATGCCATTTTGGTTTAAAACTCTCTACTTTATGAAATGTTTCCCTCAATTGACTAATTTCCCTCAGGCAGAAATTTAAAAAAAAAAAAAAGATCAACTAGGTTTAATAGCTTTTAGATTTTCCTGTCTATATCTGAGGGTGAGACTACTTTTGAGCATATTGGGAAATTTTTCCCAGCCTTCTAAGGGTAAGGTTGAGTAAGCGTAATTCCCAGAAAATTAGGCAAGGTTTGACACCTTGATTTATTTGTTTTACTTTTCTTTTTTGAGGAAGATTAGCCCTGAGCTAACATCCACTGCCAATCCTCCTATTTTTGATGAGGAAGACTGGCCCTGAGCTAACATCCGTGCCCATCTTCTTCTACTTTATATGTGGGACACCTACCACAACATGGCCTGTCAAGCGGTGCCATGTCCACACCAGGGATCCGAACCAGTGAACCCTGGGCCTCCGAAGTGGAATAAGCGCTCTTAACCACTGCACCACCAGGCCGGCCCTTGATTTATTTTTTAATGTCTTCATCTAACATATAACCATTAATCATCTTTGAAAGAAGCCTGTCATACACAGTCAAAGTACATGACAGAGATTTCCTTTGCTTTTTTTAAATAATTTTTTAATTGTGGCAACATTGGTTTGCAACATTATATAAATTTCAGGTGTACATCCTTATATATTTCGTTTTTTGTGTAGATTACATCATGTTCACCACCCAACGACTAATTACAATCCATCACCACGCACATGTGCCTAATCACCCGTTTCTCCCTTTTCATTTGCTTTTGACTAAATCAGTGGGCAGATCACTGGCCAGACCATGGGATGGCTGTCTGATACTGAAATTTTAAGAGCAGAGAAGATCCACTCAAGAGACGTTATTGTGAGCCCTAAGAAAGCTATTAAGACTAAAATTGAATATGATTTCAGCTTCAAGTAACAGGAAACCCTGACTCAACGTGCTTTTAAAACAGCAAATATAGCAACTCAGCACAACTTCTGGAGATCATTTGTCTCCAGCACTGGTTGGTGCAGGATATCAAGGATCTCAGTCTGTCCACTCTGATATGGTCAGGTTAATGCATTTGACATGTCGTATGTTTGCATGGCAACATTCTGAGGCAAAATATTGAACATGTTCTCTCATAAGTCTCATTATTAGCAAGAGAAACCTTTCCCAGAAGCCCCTCAGCAGACTTATGCTCACATCGCATCAGCCATAATTGGCCCCCACACAAACCAATCCTGGTAAGGACAAGCTCCACCATGGTTGGCTTCAACCAATTATGATTCACCATCTGAGGCCCTCCTCCCTGGAAAGATGTGGCCAGAGGAGTAGGTTGGATATCTGAACAAAAGTCAGGGTCTTTTAGGAAGGAAGGAAGGAAAGGAAAGGAGTGAACATCGATGTGTACATAACAAATCCTGTCTGATAAATATCAATACAGCTATATAGTTTCAAAAAATGTCAGTTACTCAGAAGGGTCAAAAGATTTGTAGTGATGGGGTTCAGGGCAGGCTGCCCCAAGATGCACCATTCTGGTATGAGGGTTATTTGGGGCTAAAGACAATAAAGGCTCAGAAGACTCAGGAAGAGCATCCAACCTCCCCTCACCAAACTGCCTAAAAGACTTCAATATAGAAGGCCTGGTCCAGGAAGGACCCCATACTGTATGATAGCTGTAGTATGATGTAAAATAGGTATGATAAAAGGACACCAACACACCCATTGTTTTGGCCCAGCAAAACCTGTTTAACAAACATTTGCATTCCATCTCTTTGTAAATTGTCTTCCCCTCTGAAATCCCAAATCACCACCCCCAACATCATCCTTGTCTGTGGATGAAGATATTTAAACAGGCAGCCTCAGTCAGATGGCCGAGTTACTCAGTCTCTCCTGGGTTTCTCCCACGTATACATGCTATTAAACTTTGTTTGATTTTCTCCTGCTAGCCTGCCTTTTTGATTATTTGACCAGCCATAAGAACCTTAAGGAAAAGCGGGGGCAAATTCTCCCACTTCCCCAACAGTAGTTTCTATTTGTCCTTATTAAATCTTTAAATAATGTAATGATGTAATTGGCATTGATTTCATAAACCAAAAACTTAAATATTTAAAGGTCTAAAACTATGTTTTATAAATGAAATGAATTTCTACCCTAACTCACAATTTTAACTGATGATAGAAAAACTAGTCTTAAAATATGCACATTAGACTCAGTTAATCTAGAATTTTATTAGTGAAAGTAGAGTTTTCCTCTTCCCCCTCCCTCAGCCTTTGGAAGGAGAGATGGGAAGGTTACATACTAACAAGGTAGGTGGGAGGGGTGGAATGCAGGATTTGCTTATTGCTCTTTATGTGTCCCTACCAAACAGGATCCACTGACATGTCTGTCATCAGTTCTGGGTTGTTGTTATCCTAATTTATGCTGGCAAATGCTGAAACATTTGTTTACTCATGCTGCCAGCTACTGTTGTACTCCCTCTTCTCCATTTTGAGGTGTTTTCAGGTCCACTGAATTTATCATCTACTTCCACACTCCTCCAAAGGGCATTTGACAGTCAACCTATCTTTCACGCCCTTCCAATGAAACTTGCGGGTGTTGTCTCAGGCCCCCTACCTAAACACACACAATGTCCTACCCACTCTGCTCCCTGCTTTTTTTGGTGGCTCAAGAACTCCAGGCTATTCACCTTACCCATATGAAGAAAGTGGGGCACAAAAATCTACTGTCTAATACCAAATTTGTCATGAGGTTCTAATTTGAAAGATAAAACCTTAGGGAATTTAGTATAGAAACTGTGACTGTTACCTGACTGTGAAGAAGAGTGGGCCACCAAGGAACTACGGGCAAGTGGATCACGTTATCATCCTGCCATACCCTCAACAACCTCGTGAAAGTGGGCTTTTAATAGGTAAAATAGTGGTGGCTTGAGGACAACAAGGAAATGGCCTCAGGTCATTAGTAACGAGTTAAGGAAAGAGCCGCCAACTGGAATGCAGAATTTTTCATTGCAAATCCTTTGTTCTTGCCACTCTGGAATTAGCTATTTAGAATATTTTCAAAACCTGAGAAGCATAAATAATATTTGCATCTTGCTCCTGGCCTCAGAAGGTCCAGTTGAGAATTACATTTGGGCCATCACCCCAGCAGGCAAAGCCCTTAGACTGCTCCACCCATCTTCAGCTTCTGGGACACAGCGCTGTGATGTCCCGCTCAAGGCTGCATTACCCAGCATGACTCAGGCTCTGGATATTTTCCACTCTGTGCCCCATTCCCTCAGGATTGATCTTTCATCTTCAATAACAGTTTGATCCGAGGAATGAGTCTCTGTGATTCTGTTACCTATCCCACCTAAGTGGATGTGTACTGTTACCCAGGTACTTTGGGAATAAGAGGTTAATTCATTGGGTAACATGATTCTACTGGTTAGAATTTCACGAACCAGCCAGACCAAAGGAGAGGAGAAGGACGTAATTTGAAGGATTATAAAATGATTTACATGCCAAATTTGCACTCGAGAATGATGAAAAGATACTCAAATTTTGTTCCATTTCTCTCTAAACAATCCTCTCCATTTCATACTTGGGAAAACATAAGACCGAGAACTTTGCATTCTATATATTTCCCTACAAATATAGTATACCGTTCAATCTTGAATTCCAAAGGAACATCTACACAGTCTGATAGTATTTACAGCTTTGACATTTGGCAAGGAATTTTGACTATGCCCAGGTGAGAAGCAATAAAACTCCTTGTGTGACAAATTGCTTTGGTGTTGAGGGGCAATGCCTGAGCATAAGCAAAGTCAGTCAGGGAGAAAACTAAGCAGTCCAGAGTGTAGTCCTGATGGTTATGCTTTAATGAAAAGTTAACTGATTATTTAAAAATTAAGCTAACATTTATGATCTCTTTTACCAAAAATATTGAAGGTAGACATTCTGAGTTTTCATCTGTTAATACAACTTCACATTATCAATCTCTTCATCTAGTATGTTCTTAATGGCAAGGGCACTGAAAAACTTTTCCACCAAATCAATAAAAAGTCAGATGTGTACTTTTAACAAATTAATTCTTTCAAGATATACCTACTGAAAACTTACTAAGCATAGTAGAGGGCAGATTCAAAGATGTATGGCATCATTTTACCTTTAGGTGCTTCCAGTTTAAAGGAGGAGATGGGTAATCAAACAGCTCAAGAAAATTTTAGGATAGGTATCCAGCAATTGGCAAAGGGATGGAGTCTTACATGATTTAGGAAAAAAGAGATGCTTCTTTTGTCTCGAGTGGTGAGGAAGGATTTCACTGAAAAGAGATGTTTAAAAGATGGTAGGATTTTGAAGGATGCATCTTGAAGGATGGATTTTGAAAGAAAAATTAAAGTACAGAGTGTGGTCTCTTACCTTACACCTTATGAGACCTGGGAACTACTTTTTCAAGAGCCATTTGAAGATACTCTCCCTGGTTTCTTTCAACACTTTCAACTTTTTTCAGAGTTCTGTGCATTGGATGACTAAGCTAATGTGGCTCAATTATCTCCTAGGAATCTCAAAGGTAAATTTCAAATGGATATAAATATTTCTATGTCATACCCAAAAGACCTGAAGAATGAAAGAATCTGCTCTAATTGGGTGCACAAGTTTGCCAGTTCAAGGATATAAATGGCACATGGAAGCTGATAAGCTGCCTCTCACTACCAGGCTGACCTATCTTGGACACAGAGTCCAAGTTGTGAGTACTTGTGGGAGCCATAGTACTTATGGGGACTCAACTGATCCTGCCACGACAAAGGCAGGGGTCCTATATTGACTCTCCAATGGCTAGCATGATACTAGGTACCCAAAAAGGAGCCCCAAAATATTAAAAAAGAAAACATAAAGCAAATTAGTCTGAATGTGATTACTCTTCATATCCTCTCTAGCTAAATCTCAATTAATAGGGCAATATTTCGGTCAGCCAAAATTTACATTAAACATTGTAGGGGAGGAGGACAATTCCTCTACCCACTCTAGGTCCTTCTGGACAGACAACAAATTAAATTCACATGAGACAGAATAACATGAGAAAATCAAACAAAGCTTTGTAACATGTATACATGGGAGAGACCTAGAAAAACTGGGTAACTCACGAAAATGGCAGAACCTCTCACCTTAAATACCATGCTCAGATAAAGACAAAGGAGGATGTTGGGGTTTGGGGGAGTCAGTTATGAGAGATTATCAGAAGAGTACAGTAAACAAGAGTAAGGGTATTATGCAGATTTAAGTCCTTGCCTTCTGCATTGATAAGTTTCTAGAGATAAGGTCATCCCCCCTTCGTCCAGGTACAGAGAGGGAGACACCTTTACAGATGGAGATTTCCTTTACAAATGTAACTATCTCTTAGCAAACGGTAACTTCCACTTTTCAGAGTTTCTCTCATGTCTGCAGTTTTTAAAAGTAACCAGCCCAAGATAATCCACATGCCAAAGAGGCAAATCTTGGGGTGGCCAATTCTAATCCCCCACAACATCTACTTGGGAGTAAAAGGAGAGTCAAAGATAGAAGACCATGCTTACGGTCAGAAATAGAGTCATTAAAAATGTAATTTAATGCACCAAAGTCACTCTACACTTCTATGTCTCTCTTCATGCCTTTCAGTTTGTGTGATGCATCCATAATATTTATATGCTTTCTGTCTGTCCTGCAGGTGTAATGAGTTATCTTACAATTATCTAACTGGACCTATTCTGATTTTCTCTCTAAATATGGCAGAGCACATCTCTCTTAATGACACACTATTACCCTGTCTTTAGCATCTGGCAAAATCATTATGCAAATTACTCATTACTTTACTCACTGTCCATTCCTGGGGTGTCGTTAGTAATAATAAATATCATTTTACCTAACCAGTCTTCAATTAGACCAAGTCAATCCCTATAAATTAAGCAATGTTCACAACACTCCTAGAAATTTATCTGGGAAATTCACAAAAGGCCATTTTCTATCTTTCCTCTTTACATAAAAACATAAAAAACTAATAGACTAAATTATGCTGTCTTACAGGCGAAACTCTCAAATATTTTCATGTCTTTTACTGAGGTGAGCGAGGCAGGTATTCTCACACAATCTCCATTTTATAGATGAGAACAAGGAAGAGTATAACCTACCCAAAACCACACAGATGTGATGTGCCTGTCCCTATTTTACTCTGGCAAACTGAGCCATCTCCCACTTCAGCAAGGCCTCAGATTCTGAAATTACTATTCTTTACCCTTTATTCAACCCTCCAGTCACTGCTCAGCGCCTCACACTTGTTCTAATTCTGGTCTGGGCAAGAATAAAATCTAGAATAGTTCCGTTGAAAGCACTGTACTTATTTTCTAGAAATTGTTTTCCATGGTGGCTTTTACTTCTTCTGGCAGCTTCCAGTTTGTCATTTAGGTCATTTAACTAGCCTACGTGGTACACGGTGTGTCTCTGTCTCCAATGGCAACATGGGCTTCCTGAGCCTATTCAGGGAAAAATTGAAGCGGTAAAATTTCCTCACTGCAAATCCATAATTTAACCAGAAGACTTAAGTTCCTTCTCATGGTCAGTTGCCCTTGAGGTGACTTTCTTTTGCAAAGGGAGGTCAGTATCTATTTCTGATGCTCTGGCTTGCATCAGAACTTTATTGCCCTCCTGGTAGACAGAGCAAGTGAGCGCGTCCCGAGATAGAGTTCAGGTCAACAAAACACCTGAGTAAGTCTTGACTGTTGGAAGGTGAATTTTATCTGGTTTCATAATCTTAAAATATATTTTATTACTGGACTTTGATCTTTGATAGAGCACAAGAATCAGCACACTCCAAGAATGTAATAAAGACCAATTTTGGCAGCCCTGGGTAAAGAAATCATTATTAGTAATTGGGTTTTTGGAACAAAAGCTTGATTTACGGTAAAAAAAATCAATCTACATTCTACACAAGGCTTAGAATTTTGTTATCCATGAAACACAGGAAAAAATATCTTGAATGCAAACATGTTCTTTCTCAATGTCTCTAGAACATTTCAAAATAAAATTTAGTCATGCAAATGAGAGCAATCTTGAGAAGAAATATATATATATATATTATATGTATACATATATAAAACTATTTGGAAAAGGTCAAACTCACCCCGGTTCCCAGGACCTGCCCCGGCTGTTGGGTGTCTGCCCCTCCAGATCTGTCCACCACCTCTTTCCAGTGACCCTGGACACTGCCCTCTAGGCTGGGCTCCCTTACCCTCAGGCTTCAAATTTGGCCAAGGGGAGGCACCAGCAGGAGATCACAGCTTGGGAAGAGAGAAATCAGAGTATTCATTCTCCGAGCTCCCTCCCTAATGGACGGAAGATTAACATTGGCTCTGTTCCATGATCAAAGGCTGCAGCTCATCCTCAGTAGTCCTCTCGTAAAGTTACTTCCTCTTCTTGCCCTTTTAGGCCTAGCGTTAGTAATACTTCCTGAGTTTCTTGGTTTTTGTTTTTAGTGCTGGAATGCACCACCATCTCTAGTTGATTTCCTTTCATCCTACCTGCACCTTTGTAAATTGTGTCTTTGTTAAATTCTCCTCCTTCACCCTGTTTGAGTATGTCATCTGTTTCATGTCAGACCCTGAGTGATCAGCATCCATTCTCCTCTCTATAACTGAGGCTCCATCATTCTTATCAACATATTCTGCACTACCTCATTCCCAAGACCAAGCTAAACCTGGGTATTAAGCAACCCCAGTTCCTCTGCCTTCTCAGCCATGGCATCAAATTTGCCTTGTGGGTTGTTGGAGCCCTCCTACATACAGATGGATCTCCCCGTCATGCTTACCTGATGGGATTTCCAAGGCAAAGATGCTGCCTTTATGCCCTCGACAAAAGTAAGTGGACTCTGCCTTGAATCCCAGGCCAAGTCTCTATTCTGCTCCCCACCTCTAGTTAATTTCTTCTTCATTCCTGTATTGAGTCTCTCTCCTAGTAACTTATCCAGCCCTTCGGACTCTCTCAGACTAAAGAAATCTGTCTCATTCTTACAATTGTGTCCAATCACTTCCAGCCCCCTTTCCCTCTGGTAGAATCTGTGATTGAAGCCCTAGATCTGCTCATGGTTTTTTCTTTGTCACCTGACTGCCTGTTTAGATCTCTAATCACTGTTTCTATGAGTCCACCCTATTGGCATGCTCCATTTTCCTCTTGGGAACTCCTTCTCTTACTCCCATCTCCACTTCTAGAAATTGGATGGAAGCTCCCTGATGCTGAGTCCTTGCCTGAGATTACCACCGTCTGGCTTTGGCCACTCCCTGACCATGTTCTGCCAGCCTGGTTTCAGCCCCAGAAGCTCATTCAGGCCTCCCATGCCCACCTTAATGTAGCCTGCCCATTTCCACTGAGGTTACCATCTACCATCTCACAAGTTACAGTCTTCCTTTCAAGTCATTTTGCTTAAACTTTTTGTAGCAGGGTGAAATTTACATCCTGCTTCTCCCCTCAGTTGGGCACACTTAAGGAACAATAAACAGCTCTAGTCCACTAACTACTAGATGCCCCCTCTCCAGCGGAATATGGAAGCTGATCCAGAAGAGCGAGAAAATATTTTAGATACTTCAAAGGAGAAGGTCCAGAATGAATTTTTTTGAATGAAATGTTATGCGTAACATTAGCACTTCTTCCTTCCACTCCCTCCTCCATTTCTTCACAAATCTTTCCTAAAATGTCCATTTCTCAATCTTGCCCTAAGAAGTGGAGCTGTCTGCGGTGTGCTCCAAGCTTCCTGCTTTGAGGTGGTGTGAGGTGAAAGCAACCTGTTTTCTAAGGGATCCTCGCTATATGGGTTACTTTTTTTTTTTTCAAATCAAGGAAAAGAGAAAACACCTTTTCATCCAACGTGTCTTAGTTTTCCATCTAGTTCCGTGAGGTAGGGAATGTTTTTAGCCTGAGAATTACTTATTAAATTGCTTATTTCCAGAACTCTAAGCTGGTAGCAAAAACAATAAAACAACCAAGTAGAAAGTGAAAGCACTGATGAATCAACCGGTCGTTCTGCTGGCTAGTTTTATTTGCTTAATGGAACAATTGTTTCAGTGTCAAGAGGACACAGCTGAACTGTTCCGTACACCTTTGGAATGCCGAAGGGTGCCGACGAGCGACAGCTGCTGCAAACCCAGGCCACATGCAGCATTTGTCCCTGGTTACGCTCCATCGCTGGACGGACTCTCTCAGACAATAAAAGATTGCTGGCAAGAGATTTAAGCAGTGATGTAATTTGGAAAGGAAACGTTTGGGATTTCAGGTTTTCGTCTGTTTTTTGGAGTAATATGCAAGTGTTAAAGGAATGAGAAATCAGATTTATCAGACATTTGAAAAATATGGGACAGTGCACCTTCTAAAACTGGACTTTTGATTCATTTCATGAGAATCAGAGCTGCAGAAAAATAAGGGAAAAATCTAGCTTTTAATTTCTCAATTGGTATTAGAATAAAATTCAAAGATCTTACCAGGGACCTACATGATCTTGCTCCTGGTTCCTCTCTGACCTCATCTCTGTCCATGCTCCCCTTTGATCTGGGCTCCAGCTACTATGCAGTCCTTAATGTACCATAGATGTGCCAAGCACACTCCTGCCTCAGGGCTTTTGCACATATTCTCTGTTTAAAAAGATATTTTCACATATGATTATCTACCTCACTTCAATTCAAAATTAGGTCTTTCTTCAAGTGGTAAGTCATCAAAAGGTCTTCCTTCCCTTCTAGCAGGACTTTCCACTCCAGAACTTTCTGCCCCTTACCCTGCCTTATTTGGCTTTATAACAGTTATCGTTACCTGACCTAGTATGAAATACTTCTTTGTTTATTGTTTGTTTTCTCCACTAAAGAGCAAGAACTTTATCTTGTTCAACACATTTATTTCCAGCTGCAAAAAAAAAAAAAAATACTGCCTTGCACATGTAGGTGCTCAATAAATATTTGTAGATCGAAAGGATAAAAGATTGACTAACTATAACCTTCTGTTTGTCAATAAACCTTTCATTTTTTAAATCAATTTATTTTCCAGGCTCTGCAATAAGGTCATTGCTCTCAAGAGGATTTATATTTACCACTATCATCTGTACACTTCAATCTCTTCAGAAAGTGAAAATTGCCTCCCTTTAGGTTTAGGAAACAGAATAGAATTTTTTTTTTTTTTTTTGAGGAAGACTAGCCCTGAGCTAACATCTGCCAATCCTCCTCTTTTCGCTGAGGAAGACTGGCCCTGAGCTAACATCCGTCCCCATCTTCCTCTATTTTATTTGTGGGATGCCTACCATAGCATGGCTTGCCAAGCGGTGCTACATCCGCACCCGGGATGCAAACCGGCGAGCCCCGGGCTACCAAAGCGGAACGTGTGCACTTACCCGCTGCACCACTGGGCCGGCCCTAGAATTTTTTTTATTTTTAAAGATTTATTTTTCCTTTTTATCCCCAAAGACCCCCAGCACATAGTTGTACATATTTTAGTTGTGGGTCCTTCTGGTTGTGCTATGTGGAACGCCGCCTCTGCATGGCCTGGTGAGCAGTGCTATGTCCGCATCCAGGATTTGAACTGGTGAAATCCTGGGCTGCAGAAGCAGAGCACGTGAACTTAACCACTCGGCCACAGGGCTGGCCCCCAGAATAGAATTCTGACGGTGACTGGAAAATACTAGATGGCAGGTAAATTTGTGTACATGCCCATGAGAGCCAGTTTACCCTACAAGTAGACCTGAAATGTACACATTTGCAACTCTAAAAACGTAATAATAAAACTCTTCTACAAATAATCTATCTACCTTTCTTTAACTTTACTCATAAATATGCTTCTTTTTAACTTACAGATTTATTGAGACATAATTCACATACCATAAAATTTACTCCTTTAAAATGTAAAATTCAGTCGTTTTTAGTATAATCAAAGTTATACGATCATGACCACAATCTAATCTTAGAACATTTTTCTCACTCCACAAGAAAACCCTATGCCCATTAGCAGTCACTCCTCATTCCCCTCTGAAAACCACTCAACTACTTTCAGTCCCATGATTTGCCTGTTCTGAACATTATTTATAAATATGACTGGCTTTCATGACTAGCTTCTTTCACTAAGCATTAAGTTTCAAGGTTCATCTACTTTCTGCTGAGGAATAATATTTCCTTGTATGGGTATACCACATTTTCTTTATCCATTCATTCGTTGGTGGACATTTGGGTTGCTTCCACCTTTTAGCTACCATGAATAATGCTGTTACGAACACTGATGCATAAATTTTTGCATGGACATATGTTTTCACTTCTTTTGGGTACATACCTGGGAGTGAAATTTCTGAGTCATACGGACAACTCTATGTTTAACATTTTGAGAAACTGCTAGACTGTTTCCCACAGCAACTGTACCGTATTACATTCCCATAGCCATATACGAGGGTTCCAATTTCTCCACATCCTTGCCAACAATCTTCCTTGGAGGAACATCTATTCAAATCTTTTGCACACTTTTCACTTGGATTATTCATTTTTGTTGTGGACTTGAAAGTATTCTTTATATATTCTGAATACAAGTCCCTTATCAGATGTATGATTTGCAGATATTTTTGCCCCTTCTTTAGGTTGTATTTTCATTCTTGGTGGTGAAGCATAAAAGTTTTCAAGTTTGCTGAAGTGCAATGTGTCTGTTTTTGATTTTGTTGTTTGTATTTTTGATGTCATATCTAATAAACCATTGCCTAATCCAAGATCACAAAGATTTACTCCTATATTTTTTCTGAGCTTTATGGCTTTAGCACTTATAGTTAAGTCACTGATCCATTTTGAGTTAATGTTTGTATGTAACGTGAAGGAGAGATCCAAGTTCGTTCTTTTGCACGTGGAGGTGCCGTTGTTCCAGCACTGTTTGTTGAAGAGACCATTCTTCCCTCATTGAATGGTCTTGGCACCCTTGTTGAAAATCAATTGGCCATAGTGCATGGGTTTATTTCTGGACTCTTGATCCTATCCTACTGATTCGTATGTCTATCCTTATGTCAGTAGCACAATGTCTTGATTACTGTTACTTTGCAGTATCAAATAGTGGCACTTCTCCGGGGATGGGGCTTTTAGGGAACCCCACACTCATTCTCACCCTCTCCAGTGGCTGCGAGGCTGATGGTTTTCATAGCTACCATGGCTGTGAGGCTGTTTCAAGACTACTGTAGAGCTAGGAGAGGAAGATGGGACTAAGACAAGTCAAAACACCACGAACTGTTTGTTCTAATCATGGTTCAGGCATTTTTCTTGAATAAATAATCCTGGGATTTTTGGCAAGGGTTTTGTTAATTTCCAGAGTTCTGACTTATATTATTTTATTTTGTTATTTTTATTTTTTTGAGGGAGTTAAGCCCTGAGCTAACATCTGCCACCATTCCTCCTCTTTTTGCTGAGGAAGGCTGGCCCTGAGCTAACATCTGTGCCCATCTTCCTCTACTTTATATGTGGGACGCCTGCCAAGCGTGGCTCAACAAGCTGTGCATAGGTCCAGACCTGGGATCCAAACCAGTGAACGCTGAGCCACTGAAGCAGAGTGTGCAAACTTAACTGCTGTGCTACCAGCCCGGCTCCCTGAATAGTTTTATTTTGATATTTTTTTTTTAGTTAGTGTTCTCATTGTTTTTATGGAGGAGCAAGTTTTCCAAGACCCTTACTCCATCAATTTGGAAGTGCTCGTCCATCCATGTTTTTAATACATAATTATTTATGTAAACGGCTAGGCCTGGAACTCAGACGTCTATAATGTGGATTGGTACTCACTTTGGGCAACACTCATTGCCTTACTTTCCCCAAGAAGTCATAATAAGAGGATTTGAGGCCGTGAGTCCCTGGTAGGCAGGGAAGGTAGCCAAGTGAGCTCTGCTGGGGAAGGGAAGGTGCTCTTGTATAGACTTCACCCACCCTTCGAGAAACCAAGGAAGTCGTCCTCCCATTGAGAGAAACAGAGAAAAGGAAAGAGGGATTGTGGCAGAATTTTGAGTCTCAGGTTAAACCTCTGGAGATGAGGTAGCTTTTAGAGATGCTTCCTCAGATTGTTGGGAGTTCCTGGCTGTGGAGCCTAGGGGAGGAGGACTATAAGGAGAAAGAGGAATTTTCCAGTAACCAGCAGAAGACTGTTGTCCTGGCAGCATTGTGAGAGAGGGAGAAATGGAGGAGCACGAAGGGAAGGGTGCTTCCTTCAAAGGTGCCAGTTAACAGTTGGTATTTGCCCAGAGCTAGCTGCATCCACCTAAGGGACATGGTTGAGTTGGTTTTCCCTATAAAACTTTCCCACTAGTTATCTATTAAATTATTTCTTTTTATATTCAACTTTATAGACATTATTTTGAAATGTTCAGTTGTCAGTGCACATTGAGGAAAAAGAAGGTATCTCTGGAAACTTGAATAACACAAAAGCCACCTCCCTAAGTTACTTTATTACGACTCAAGTAACAGTTAGACAAAGCAGAGAATATACCTCTAGTGTCAGAGTTGAATTAGCTAAAGCAGTTGCCAAATGGGGTAAAATCATTTTTCATCCTTTACTACACACTTCGAAGGAACTCCTGGTGTTGGTGGTGATAGTAATTGTTGACTTTGCCCTTGCACAATTAATTTTCAAATTGCCTTAAGCTGAGTCACATGTGACATGATATGTGGCTCCATTCATAAGAGCTATTGATTAGTGAGACTAATTAATGTTTGAATTTGATTTCTCTTTCCAAGATTAGATCAACGAGGGCTAACAAAAGCCTTGTTGGTGTCAAATGTTTAATCTTGAGACTCTTAGTAAAGATATCAATTGTAACCATAAACAACATAAGGTTGATTATGTTAAAGTCAAGATAGAAGAGCAAGAAGTGGGGAGATTTATTCAAATTTTGAGAGTTGTTTGAATTAGTTCAGACACAATGGATAAAACATTTGTGATTGAAAAATCTTTTAGGATTAAATTCCTTTGGAAGATTCATCCTCTAAAGACAATCCATCAAAGACTGAGGTTCTGCCAAAACTCATTCACCCTGGCGTAAAGCAGTGGAAGAAATTTCACAAGAAACAGGAATACAAAGGCATTCGTTGAGTTGGGAAATAGGGGATTTTTCAAAGGGATAGATTTTGAACATCCTTTAAGGAAATTTCTTTAGGGAAGGGGATTACAAATTTTTACACAAAGACGAAATCTGCTCCCAAAATGTGGAAAGAGGCCTTCCATGTAGAGAAACTTGAGAATCCCAGGGGATTTCTTGGTAGAGAAGGAGGTCTACCAAGAAAATGGTAAGTAAATGCCCAACAGGAGGGTAACAGATCTTTGTAGCCAGACGCAAGGCTAGACCAGTATACTTGTAGGAGGACGAGGGGACAGTAAGCAAGTTAAGCAGTGTAAAGGCGGTGTTTAGTCAGTGTTCTCCAGAGAAACAGAACCAACAGGGTGTAGAGAGAGAGAGAGAGACAGAGACAGAGACAGAGTATCTTTTTTGAGGCATTGGCTCATGCAATATGTAGACTGAGATGTCCCAACATCTGCCATCAGCAAGCTAGAGACCAAAGCCAGTCTGACCCCCAATGCCTGGAAATGAGGAGAGCTGATGGTGTCAATCCCAGTCCGAGGGCAGGGGATGATTGATGTCCCGGCTCAGCAGTCAGGCAAAGAGAGAATTCTCCCTTCCTCCACCTTTTTGTTTGTTCAGGTGCTCATCAGACGGGGTGATGCCCACCCACATGGGAGGAGGGCATTTGCTTTACACAGTCCACCAATTCAAATGTTAGTATCCTCTGGAACACCCACACAGACACACTCAGAAATCATCTTTAACCAGATATCTAGCATCCTGTGACCCAGTCAAGTTGACACATAAAATTAACCATCACAAGAAGTTCCCACTGGGGCTGCTGGTAGTCTGGAAGGCATTTTTGTGGAATTAGAAAAAGAAACCCTTTCCTCCAGGCAGAGGCTTGCTTAATGGATCCCAGGCTGGGTTTCATCCCTCATTCTCTCCCCTTCCAGGGAGGGTCTGTTCTACCCAGCACAGCCTGCATGCCTTATTCTCTTACTTGTGCCCCATGCGGATTTTTATAAAGATGGACAACCATTTCCCCAGGCTCTATCCTTACTCCCTTCCCTTGGTGTACTGTGGCCTATGGCCCATGTTTTCCCTTTTCTTGCCTGTGCAATGAACGGTACACCAATGGGCCTTGACAGTGCAGACACAGGAAAGCAGCCCTCTGGCGGTCTAGGACAATGAGTTGGTGCCAGCCAAGCTGCCCCTCTGCTCAGTCTCAACCGATGGGGTAGTGGCTGTTTCTAGACTCTGCATGGCCTTTGGGCTTTATCATCCATGAGGCACCATATCTCCAACCAGCAACAGCATCCCCAAATCGTGTCTTCTTCTCTAGTCGTGTCCATGAAGGGAACACTCCCACAGCTTTGAGCTCTGGACCAGGTAGCTCTACCAGCACCTTCCCACTAACCTCCCCGCCAACACAGCCAGATTCCCCAACTGTATCTTTCTCCATTCAAAAACTCCCACCCCACAATAGCACCGAGGGCTTTCTTGCCTCCTCTTTCCCCTCACTTAGCTCAGGCAGAGCAGCCTGACCCTCCAGTGCCATCCCTGGGGCCAGACCCCACAGGCCCTGAGAATTCATTCTTTCTCCAGGCCACTGCTCAATGTTACAGGGCACCTGATAGGCGAATCTTGGAGATTCTGAGAGTGTCTACCATCCTGAGAACTCCCAAGGGATGCAGTGGCCATCAGCTTTTCAGTGGCAGAACAGTCACCCAGTGTGGGGTGTTTCCCCTGACACACGTGTACCGGGCCTTGTGCTTAGGCTCCAGTTCACAGTCCTTCTGGGGAATGTGTAAATGCATCTCCCTAATTCCCACGGAGGTCAGCCCCAGTCACTGTCTCGGTCCTGGGGAACATATACATGAGCCCCTTTTCCAGAGAAAGTGGCAGCCCTTTCCAAGGGCATGAGAGCTTCAAGTCTCAGACCATTCTAGACCCCCAGGTGGCAAAAGCAAGAATAAGCCTAAATAAATGAGAGGTTCCCTGAATCGGAATTGTTTATCTGGAAAGGTCTGGAGAGGACACCCATCCAACCCTCTTATTTGGAAGGAAGCAGAGGAGAAGCGTTCAAGTTCTTGGCACAGTGCTTCCTAACGCTTTGAAATCAGCCAATAAAAATTCATCCAACTTTACTTGCAATAGTTTTCATCACCAACTGAGTTTTTCTTTTATGTTCTAACATAAAATTATAGTGAGGAATATGCTTTTGCCAACTCCATCCACAGAGCCCCTCACAAGGGCACACCCAGGAAGGACAGTGTCTTGACCGCTGTCCACGGCAGGTCAAGGAAGGCTACTGCAGAGGGCTCTCGCCAGATTCTAAAGCTGCTCCTGGCATGTGGAGTCACCAGATATGATAGGTGAGCTAATCAAGTCTACAGCAAAGGGTTTATGGAAATTCAAAGAACAAAGACTTAGATTCAAAGCCAAACGCTGGTGCATAATTTAAATCATTTTATTGATCAGCCTCTATTTCCTCTGTGGTAATAAAAACGTCTCCCAACAGGAAATCCATGCAGCTTATCTGTGAAGATCAACAAGGGACTGATGACCTATTGAGGGAAGTCTAGGAATTCAAAGAAGGCTTATTTTCTGCAGTTGTATTTACTTGGAGAGGAAAGAGCTGGCTAAAATAATTGAGGCTAAACATAAATAATTAAAAGGAAATCACTGTTGGTTAAAAATATAAGTCACTTAGAAGGGGAAAAGCAAACTATAAAATTACAGTGTGAATGGCCTACAGTATAGGCAAAATCAGTACGATATCAATTATTTTTGCTGAAATTAAAGACATTCATTATGATTGTAAAATAGGGATTCCCATTTATTAAAATGTAGGAAACTAATGTTTTCTTTGTAACTTAAAATTTTATAAATATATCTTTATTTGCTTTTTAGAATAGGTAATGCATGCATGTGTTAAAAATTTAGTGTCTGTAAGGTATGGGGCGATAAGTGAGTCTCCTGTTTCCTCAGGCTTCACCCTCCAGCGCCCCAGTCATCAGTGCAGGGATATTGTACGCATTGCCAAACACGTAGGGAAAGAGGTGGCAGAATCATGGGTCATATGTAAAGTGTTGGAATCAGGTACCCTGGAGTAAGCAAGAAAGCTAAGAAGTGATGATTTGAAAGTAAAATGCTGGAAATTGAGATTTGTTATTAATTATGACTTAATTAAACCTTTACCATAAGACATGTATTTTCCTAAGCCCCTTATTTAGATTATTTTATTTAATTCTCCTAAAATTCCTAAAACTTATCCCTATTTTGGTGCCAAGAAAACAAAGACTCAGGAAAGTTACGTAACATGCTCCTGTTTGTGCAGCTAGGCAGATGTGAAATAGCAGTTTTAGCAAAATTAAAATGACCGCAAAGCACTTAATGGTTAGAAAATACTTCCAAAAAAGGAACTTTCCATAGGCTGAGTGTTTTTCACACAGTGGGAATGTGATGGTTTTAAAACATATCTGCAAATTCGCAAACTGTCCTCCCATCAAGGGATGGAGGGTCTGCCCCTCCCCTTGAACCTGGATGGGCCTTTGTGACTCCATGAATTTAATAAGGTGGAAGTGACTCTGCGTGACACCTAACACTGGGCTAGGAAAGGCCACGGACCTTCCACCAGTTTCTCTAGGTAGAGCTCCGGCTGTCCCCGTCTCTCAGCCACAGTACCAGACACGTGAGAATGAAAGTTTTTGGCGTAACTACTGCTTCAACTAGCCTCTAACTACAACCTTGTGAGAGACCTTGAGAATAACAGTAATAATAGTAGATTGATTGCTATTGTTTACGCCACCGTTTTGAGTGGTTTGTTACGCTGTAGTACGTAACTGGAACAATGAGCAGCTATGGCAAGATTAATATCCAGAGATAAAATGGGATCTTGAGTCAAGTAGTACTTGATGGTACTTATCTGCCCTAGAGTTTGTTTTATCCACGCAGGTCCTTGCTAGAGGCATAGTAACAATAATTTAAATACCATTCTTTAAAAACTAGTATGTTCAAATTTCTATTATTTGGTACTGAGACCTTTTGCTTTTTGATTCTTTGTCTGTTCTACAGGTGACATCTGAAGTTAGTCCCCCCAGCAATGACTGACTTAGTTCTGTGGCTTCTCAGTTTGAATTGCTTGGTTGCTATACTCTCATCTATGATTGTCACCAGAGGCTGAGACTGACATTGTCCAGGAAGATCACTGCAGCATCAATAGCCATGTATTTCTTATAAAAGAGGTCAAATTGATGAAGGACTGTGACTGCATGGGACAAGGAGGGCTGCTGTGAAAGGCACAGACAATTTTTACGTGCCAGCTTTCTTTATATTTGTCTGTTTCGTTAATCATGCGTCCAACCCAGATCTCGGTAAATTAATGTGCAAGACAATTGTAAAGTTAGGCACTGGATTCTGACTCTGACCTCTTAGGATTTGGACTTTCTCTTATGTTCTCCTTGCTGATTTCATTCTTTCCTTATCTAGTATCCATCTTCACCTCAAGGCTGTGGGCCCCTAGCCTTTGAAAACATGGTTTACTTTCTTCATAGTCTCACACTTAATAGGTCGCTATTGAGGCAATGAGACAGTTTGCAGCTGGATTTTGAATAACAGTAAGAGGCAAGCGGTGCAGTGACACAGAGATTGCACGATCTCTGGGTCCATCCCTTACATCCCCAGGAAGCTTTCGGGAATACAAAGTATGCATTAATTGAGGTACAAAGTATGCTCTCACTGAGCACTGAATCGCCATGATGTTAATTGGTATTGCAGTGGTTAAGATTATTGTCCCATGAAGTAAAGAACCAGGCTCTGAGATGCTCTCTCTGTCTCTTGTCTTTGCTCCTCTCTGGGCATCTGCTTTCTCTCCTTTCACTGTGGGCCAGCTTTCTCTTTTTTCCAGTCATGTCATAGAAAATGTGACAATCCCCAGCTCCAGAGTTTCTCTAATATCTTACTAGTATTCTTGGAGGCAGCACAAGCCTGGTTCATTTCTGTAGTGGCAGCTATGGCTACGGTCTTCACCACCAACCCCTCAACTAATGAAAGGCTTTGAGAGAATCTCAAAGGCTTTGAAAACTAGCAGAGTCGGGGGAGGCTCTATACTTTGGGGAAGCTCATAGTCACATTGTTCCTATACAGTGGCAGCTATGGGAGGCAGGAGATAACCAGGAATACTGAGAGGCTAGAGTTCCGGAGAGCCCAAACCTAAAAGTTGGGCTTGTCTATATGTGCAGCTCCATCCTGTGGGAAGAGAGGGCCTGGCAGGAGGAGGTCCGAGCACAAAGAGCAGGGGAGCAGTAGCAACTCATTTTTCATAGTTGGCAAACGGCTATCAGGAAGATGATCTTGACTTTCTCTCTCCCTATTGACCTTATCAGTAGCAGATGTTGGAAGTGCATGAGGAACAAAGGATGGAGAAGCAGCTTGGAGGCATAAGCATTTCCTTCTTGTCTGATCTGCCAATCTCAACAAATTCCTTAGTCCTACTGTATAAACATGGCTGCCACAAGCCCACTCTTGGGATTAAGGGTATGTTTGTATGCGTGGGGAGGGATTCTGAGAGATGTAACCTTCAATAGATAAGCCAAGAGGAATCAATTGCTGGTGCTATTTCTCTAATAAAAATGGATGAGGAATTCCTGGTTAAGCAGGTTTCTTTGCGACAACACATTTCTGAGCTTTGAATATACTCACGTTCAACGTGAAAGTCAATGAATGTCAAAAGAAGGGGTGTTAGTATACCCTGTTTCCCAAATTTCTTTGACTAATAAACTTTTTAGTTTTGGAGCAACTTATAGGTTCCACAAGACAGAATTTGAGAAGTATTTTAGTGTTTTGCGTTTGGGATCTCCCATGCAAATTTACAAAGGGAACATTCAGCAAACATAATCACATCAGAAGCTCTCTTCCAGGGGCTCTGGCCCAAACATTTTGTCAGCAGACTAATCTGCTAATTCTGGCGCCACCTTCTACAGGATCATCAGCAGCGAGGCACAGCTCTTGGAAGCTGGCAATCACTCAGAGGCAAGGAGACAGTTTCCTAATCAATGTCCCTCTCTACAGACCAGCTACTGTCCAAGTCTAGACACAGTCCAGATACTGATTTTACTTTGTTCTACCTAACACCCAATCTGTTACCTAGAAATCTGAGGCACTTGGCTGTCCTGTGACTCATGCAAACATGGAATGCCTCCACATTATGAACTGAGCAAGTCCAAAGCCTGCGCCCACCTCCTACTTGGGCTGAAGACACCCAGAAAGAGATGAGGGGAGGCCTCATCTTCCTGGAGCCTCCTGTTTTACTCTCAGGAGGCTGAGCAGTGGAACATCCTTCATGATATGCAGACTTTTTATACTCTGATGACTAGCAAACACTGTGCTCCGTAAAACTGACTCACTTCTCAAACTCTGGGTGCCTCCTACTCTCTCAGGAATGATTCCACCAGCCTCCTCATTACGGGCCTTATTTATATGTGCTCTGACAATATTGCTGGTTCCTTTTTTAATGAGTTTAAATAGATATCTCCAGATGAAGTATTTGCCTTTGCAATACATATGCCTATGAACCTCCTACACACCTTATAATTCCTGCAGTTTTCCATGTGTGGGTATCTGAAATTAAAGCATTCTGCCTGTTCTTTTCTTGAAATTTTCTTCATTAGCTTAAAATCTCTATGGCCTCTTCACTCAACATACATTCATCAAAATACCATGAGTGTTGCATATATCTCTGTTGACACCTATGTTTGCCTGTTGACATGTTTCTAGGCTGCTTTCTGACTGCTTTCTCTCCCTCTCATTGTTGCCACGTAGGTCCCTCCAATGAGGGTTAGACACACTGACCCTCCTGCCCTGTGTTCTGATTACGTGCCCAGCCCACGCCTCTCACTTCCACACATGCTGTCCCTTTGCCTGGAATGCTCTTTCCTGACCCCTCCCTTCCTAAGCAATTTTGTTCAAGTGAGGTAGTTTACCACAAAAATTTTGATTATCTTACACCACGTGGAACATAAACATGCATTCCAGACACTGAGCCTACCAAGGCCAGCCCTGTGCATCTGGGCCTGTTCTGAAAACGTCCTGCACGGGGATGGAGACAGCTTGGGGCTGACGAAGGCTTTGTGATTGTCAACTCCCAGTTCCATCAGAGATATGAGTATAGTGACATGAACACAGGCTTTAAGTGATGAATGCCCACCTAAACTCTGCTCAAAGTCACTGGATAATGGAAGCTTTAGAAATTTAGAAATAAGCTTTATTTCTCGCAAATTTGGTTGCAGACAAAGCACCTCTCAGACTTACAGGGTCAAAAAGGCAGTTGGTTGAGACACTCGTTTGAATTAGTGCAAACCAGAAAACAATTAAAATGACTGCTATGTTAAAGATCTGATGCATAACTTTGAATAAAGTTGTGGCTGCTATTTGGCTTTTTAAATTACTTGAGTAATTAACAGCAGTGCATACTTGTCACAAAAAGGAAAACAAGGGTGGTGCATTCCTCAAGCATGGGCAGTTTTCTCTTGAGTGTGGTAACCGACCATATTTTGTGGTAGCAATCAAATATTCTACTTGATGGCAGAGGCCATCAGCGGAGAAAGAGCACTAAACAGATTCTCAGACTTCTTCTCAGTCTGGTGAGAAGTTGTATGAGAGAGTGGACAGGGGCCAAATCAATAAAGAGGACTACACATTGACTGAACAGAACGGATGCTCTACGGTCAGGAGTTTCCATTTCAGACAAATGCGAGGCTAAAGTGAAGTCAAGCGAAAGTAAGACTGAGGGGTCAGCCCAGGGGCGCAGCAGTTAAGTTTGCATGTTCCGGCCCTGGGGTTTGCTGCTTCGGATCCTGGTGAGGACCCGTACACCACCTGTCAAGCCATTTTGTGGCAGGCATCCCACATATAAAGCAGAGGAAGATGGGCACAGATGTTAGCTCAGGGCCAGTCTTCCTCTGCAAAAAGAGGAGGATTGGCGGCAGATGTTAGCTCAGGGCTAATCTTCTTCACACACAAAAAAAAAGTAAGATTGAAAAGGAAGTCGGTTGCTAGAAAGGTGAGGAAATAATGAGAAGGATTTATGGGAAGATTAGATGCATGAATAGATTAATGTCCACTGCAAAGAATTTGAGGGGAGATTTCTCAGGGATGCTGGGTGAGGTAACATAAATACATAAGCAGGTATAAGGAACTCCTTGACTTGATACATCAGGCAAGAACTTCGCTCCTGCTAGCTCGACTATTGTGGCATCTCAGTCAGAGGCCAGTCTCTAGCGGCTCAGCTCTGGGTCATTACATGGCCATTCTCTTCAGAGCTCAATTGCTTCAAATTCTAATTATGAAACTATTTGGTCATCAATCGTGGTGTTATTTTGATTTAATAAGGAAAAACAATAATTCCTTCCTTCAGCTCGTTAGAGCCCATCTGGAATTGCCTCTTGAAAGACTTTGTTCAAGATCAGCTACTAAAATCTTGTAATTTCACCCTGGAGAAAGGAGACTTCATTATTGCTAATTTAAACTGGTAGGATTTTACACATTTGCAATTCCTATTCCACTAATCTCCACAGAAATTGGAAAGAGACTGAATTGTGGCGTCCAAGAAACCTGAATGCATGCAAATTCGTTAGTTGTGATGAACAAAAATGTGCAGCGGACCCTTAGCGACACAAGTAATGAGATGCACACTGAGGTCACTCAAGCCAGGAACCAGCAAGGAAAAAATGGAGGAAGCTGCATGTGACTCTCACATACGTCTAACTTCAGGACTGGAACATCCAAGCAAGAACTTGAAAGTAATTAGGCAGATGATTTAAAACTGATTCAGGATTCCGAACTTATCTATGCATCTAGTCCACTAGTTCAAGCTTAAAAATTCTTAGTTAACAAAAAAGGAAGAAAAAAATCTGTTGTCTGCTAATAATTATCATCATTGCAAAAAGAACTGTTAGCATCTGAAATTACCAAGTAACTTTAGATACAAAGGAAAAAAATGAGAATCATAGTTACCGTCACTTGAAGGGCTGCGACACCTCCTTTAGGAGGAGTGTGAGGCTGTCCAGTTAGGTTAGGAAGCCGACCTCACGGAAATGCAAGCAGGAGCACTGCTCCCCGTCCAGTGCTCCATCTGCTATCATCTTTCTGACTCCTGCAAAGAGGAGAGCTCTTCTCAATATGCCGGAGAAGTCACTTGAAGCTTACTCATGCTCTGTTCAGATGCCATTTCCTAAAAGGGAATGATTTCCTTTGAGTCAAAGAGAAAGATATTCAAATTTTATTGCTAAGTAACCTAGTGATGTACTTAAAATTTTGGTCCTGAATCTCTCATTAGTAAGGTAAGGCTTTCCTTACAGGGCTGCTGTGAGGACTCAATTAGATAAGATTAGTGAAGCCTCTACCACAGTGCCTGGCTCAGCAAACCCTCAGTGCATGTGTTTCCTCCCCCAGATTAATTTGCTTAAGGGTAAACCCTTCATATCAGCTATAACATGTTTTAGAGATAAAATATCCCAAATAATAGACTATTGATAAATATATAAACCGAAGCCTTAAACTATAAGGGTAAGTTTTTAAAAAATTATTTGGCCTTAAACTATAAGGGTGAGTTTTAAAAAATTATTAAATCATCTTGGAGAACAGCCTTAACTGTGCTATCTTCCTCCCTAATTAAGATATCGCCATTGTTGGATTTTAAGTTTGCCTTACTTCCAGGAATGAGACAGTTTGGCATAAACTTTGTTTTGATAATTTGAGAGATCCTGCCTGGCATACAGATACAGGCTCTGAATTTTTTAAAGCCATTCAAGCAAACGTTTCATCTACCGAAGCAAACTTGAAATTCCCCAACCTATTATTATCTTAACTCTAGAACACATGAATTAAAGGATTTAGGTTGAATGCAAATTGGATTTCTCCTACTACATTACATGTATCCAATTGACATTTCTCCTGTCGATTCTATTAGTGGAAATGCCATGGGTACCAATGCTATTGTTGCTTTTAGTACACATTCTAGGAGACGATCGGACACAGAAATGCAAATGAACTTCAATTATCTCCCCAAATGCAAAGAGTCTATGAGTACAGATTGTACCTTGATATTTTTACTATGTCATAATGGCTACTTTTTTTTTTTTTTTAGATTTCTTTTTTATTTTTTTCCTTTTTCTCCCCAAAGCCCCCCAGTACATAGTTGTATATTCTTCGTTGTGGGTCCTTCTAGTTGTGGCATGTGGGACGCTGCCTCAGTGTGGTTTGATGAGCAGTACATAGTTGTATATTCTTCGTTGTGGGTCCTTCTAGTTGTGGCATGTGGGACGCTGCCTCAGTGTGGTTTGATGAGCAGTGCCATGTCCGCGCCCAGGATTCAAACCAATGAAACTCTGGGCCGCCTGCAGCAGAACGCGAGAACTTAACCACTCGGCCACGGGGCCAGCCCCAAAGGCTACTGTTTTTTAACAGTACCAATACTTAATTGTCGGGTGGATCTAAGACTGTGCCTCTGTGTCACCATGACATCATTGGGATAAACACAGAGGCAAAAGGTTTGCACGAGGCACAGGGTTTGTAATACCTACTCTCTCCACCCAGTGATTCCTTGGTACATTGAGCAGTCAGTGATCTTGCCTCAGATTCTCTACTCACTACTAATGGGAAAATAAAATTAGGGACGTAAAGATGGGAGGGATGGCGGTGTTCTCAGAAATTCATTCTTTGATGGACAGTTGAGGAAAGTGAGGTTGAATAAATGTTAGGCTAAGGCGACACTGTGTTTTCCAGGCAGGTTGAACTTCACCCAAGCACTCACTCTCTCAGGACTACAGTGGTGACATGAGGAAGCCACCCGCTGTGCACTTGAGTCTCCGCAGTCTCCTGGGTGGGTTCTTGTCCCTTTCTGTGCCTTCTTCTGAGTTAAGATGTGAGCCCATTCAACATTCTACATACTCTCTCGGTGATCTCTCTTCACTCCCTTAACTTTAAATATCTTCTCAGTGCAAACACACCCCAAGTACTCATTTCTAGCCCTGAGCTTGACCAACCATCTTCCAAGCTGAATACACCATGAAAGCCCTACACACTCCAGCTGTCAAATGTTCCTCATGGTGTCCTTGATAACCTCTGAGCTGTTCCAGCCTCCACTGCTTTGTCTGTGCCTTCATTCTCTCCACATCCCACTTGTTGAAGTCTTACCTAGACCTCTGGCTAGGTAAAGTCTCACTTTTTGCAGAAAGGAGTCCCAAGTGCTCCTGCTTCCACCATTCTTACCGGCCACACCTATACTGCTATTATAGCAGCTCCTTCTGTATTAAATCCGTGGTGCAAAAACAATGACAAACAAACGCATAGCCTTGGAGATTGGATTGGCGGTTACCACAGTGGGAGGAGAGAGGGGGAAGGGCAAAAGGGGTGATTAGGCTCACATGTGAGGAGATGGACTATAATTAGTTTTTGGGTGGTGAGCATGATGTAATCTACAAAGAATTTGAAATATATTACGATCTGAAAGCTACCTATTGTTATAATCCAATGTTACTGAAATTAAAAAAACTTTAAAATTTTTTTAAAAACCCAAAAAGTAAAAAAATAAAAAAAATAAATCTGTGGTGCAGAGCACCAGAACAGAGATGGGTCAAGCTTCTGCACAGCCTGGCATCAGATACAAGCATAAGCAACTGGTTGACTGAGGTACTTACTCTGGATTATATAGCATCATAAGGAAAATTATTACTCAAAGTTATATAAAAGTTAGGAAGAAAAGGAAATTATTAACTAAAATCCATTCATGCCTGAGCTACTTGAAGAATACTGTTTCTGACTATTGATTATTTACTTGAAAACTAAAGATATTTCATTGCTTACGGAATGCAATCTAACTGGGCCACTGATATTGACCCAGTTCTCTTCTCTTTTCTGTTTAAAGTGCTTTGAATTCACTGGTAATATGAACCTTAGTAAACAGATCAATATGAAGTCTCTGTTTCTATTGATTTGTCAGAGAACTGTTCTGGTAAATTATCAGTCATTATAATTGAGATAACTTTAAAGGACAATTATTTCTTTATGTATTTTTAAAGTTAGTTTATAATATGTTAAGTATCTTAAACTAGTTTGTGGTTAATTCCATCAAAATTACTTACCTTAAGAAGAAATGTCAGAAATCAATAAATCCAACATTAGAGTTTGACATTAAATAAGACCTCATTTCAAAATATGTGATTAAATGTTCTAATAAAGACACTCGTAACTCAGATTAACATTGAGTCATGACAGGGTCCAGTCAATAACTGTGAAGGGTCTAAAATTTTACCTCACTTGCCAGCTAATAAGTTAGGCTGCCAGTTTCATGGATGCTGGCAGATGACACAAGACTCCTGTATCAGAGACAAAAGCAATTTATTACTCACAGTAATAGCAGCCAACAAAGTATGAGCATTTTCATTAACTACCCCACTATGAAGAAGGCATTGCTTCTTCATCCTGCACATGCAGTGGGGCAGGTAGTGGGAGATGACCTCCAAGCTTAGGAAACCCAAGTCTTTTATAATGGGCAAGAAGCCTGTCTGAACTTTTCCCTGGAGGGAGACATTATCTTTCTTATAGTGGATGGTAAAGAACCTGCCGTTTGCCTGAAAGGAGACATAATTTCTACATTCCAAGACAGTTCACTTTACAAACAATTTCAAAGATAGTCTGGAATAAATACAGTCGTATCTCTGCTTGCAAGACATGCAGAAACACAAAAGAACCATGGAGAATGTACTAACAGGTACATTTGAAGATATAAAAAATTTGAGAGTAACTTTCTTAATTAGAGTCACTCAATTTGAGTTAAGAAGTAAAATTTCATCTGTGTGCTTAAATACTTTAGTGAAGGAAAAGTTTTCCCATTTTTTGAGGAAATTCTTCTTACCATTCGGACTTTCCATTTTTGTCCTTTACCTGATAAAGGGAAAAGCCCAGCATGTTCTATTTCATGATGGATCTCAAAAGGCAGCCACTCACACCCCTAAATTCCAGAGCCAAGAAAACAGAATGAGTTGGAACAAGCCTGATTGTTTTGCAGCCTAGAGTACCGCTGCCCTGGAAGACAGATTATTTTGGAGTTTTCTGGAATGGAACATTTTACCCCTCTCCTTCCTCTCTGGCACTTCTCCGTCTTCTACTCACCGGCCCAGTCTTTATAAAAACGTGTACCATCACATACGTGCTACCATAAACTCAATTGTGCTACATCATGATCTATATCTTATTTTTGTGACATATCCAGATATAATCACTCAACAATATATCCAGATATCTTGTCAATACATATCAATCCAGCACACACCTTTTCACAAATATGTGGTATTCTATTATATAGATGTGCTTAAAATTTAATCAATTTCCTATTGATAGAATTAAGGAAGTTCCTACTCTTTTGTTATTGTAAGTAATGCCGCAATGAATATCTTTGAACATATTTTTGCACACGTTTCTCTAATTTCCATAAAACTTAAGTGACATTTAAATTCAACTATAAACATAAATTATCATTGTTAGTAATTACTTCTATAGACACAAAAAATAAGTCAAAGCAACCAGTTTCCAAAATTGTTCAATATTATTTTCTAGTGACAAATATGCAATGCTTTGTTTTGCATATGTAAGGTTTTGGTTAACTTTATCCTGAAACGACTTCTTTCCAAATAGCATTTGTTTTTTCCTCCAGAGGAACTATGACAGGAAAAGAATATTGAACTAAATTCATCATTTATCTCCTCTCATTTGCAACTTTAAAAGTCAGATAGTAATTAGTTGAATCACTGTTTTTGCACTGGATTAAAAACAAACAAAAATGAATTCAGAGTCAATGCAGATACATACATGATAACACCTTATCCTCTCTACAAACCTTTAGCTTAGAGCTTTCTTTGCCTGTACTTGTTAATAATTCTTGTACTCCTCAGATAAACTTTGATTCAAAGTGATGTTTCATTAACTAACTTTGCAGAAAAAGGACTATTGACCAATATCACTCATGTGGATAATCTAGGGAATGTATAAATGTATGACTAAATGACAAAGATTTATAAAAAATAAACAAAGCCTGTCATCTCCTTCCCACCTCCGAAAATTATCCTGGGGGTCCCCTATGACTGAAATGCTTTCTCTTATCCATTCCTACCCTTTCATGTTCTCCCTTCTCTTCCTTCTTTTAAAAAAAATTTAGTAAAATTTATTTCCGAAAGGATATTTAAACACCTTTATAACAATAATATCTGATTTAAAAATCACACTATAGGTTGTGATTGCTTAGTGCTGTTATTCCTCGCACCAAAATACCCTCTTTTCACCACCTTTGGATCTTGGAAATGGCCTTCGTAGCTTCAAATAACATGCTTATGATTTATTTATTGTTTCAGCAACTATAAATGGCATCTTTTAACAGCACACCATGCAAAGGGGAACATCACCTTTGTTATCTTTATTTTTACATCTTCTCTCCCTTGTGGTCTTTCATGAGTACTTTTGCCTGTTCTTCAGCTTTTTTGAGATATAACTGACAAATAAATTGTAATATATTTAAAGTGCACAATGTGATGATTTGACATACATATGCAGTGTGAAAGGATTTCCACCTTTGTGTTAATTAACTCTTCCATCACCTCACATATTCACCTTTTATTTTTTGGTAAGAACACTTAAGTTCTACTTCTTAGCAAATTTCAATTATACAGTACGATGTTATTAACTATAGTCATCAAGTTGTACATTAGATCCTCAGACCTTATTTATCATATGTGTTTGTATCCTTTTACCAGACTCTCCCTATTTCTCTTACTCCCAGCACCTGGAAACCACCATTCTACTCTCTATTTCTATGAGTTCAACTTTTGTTTTAGATTCCACATATAAGTAATACCATGCTGTATTGTCTTTTCCTCTCTGGCTTATTTTACTTAGCAAAATGTCCTTCAGTTTCATCCATGTTGTCAGAAATGAGAGGATTGCCTTTATTTATAAGGCTGAATAATATTCCAATATCCCATTACATGTATATAATGGATGGATAAAGAAATGGATGGATGGATAATGTCCGTCCATCCATCCGTTGACAGACACTTATGTTACTTCCACATGATGGCAACTGTGAATAATGCTGCAGTGAACATAGGATTACAGATACCTCTTTGAGCAGCAATTTCATTTCCTTTGGATATATACCCATAAGTGAGATTGCTGGATCATATGGTAGCTCTATTTTTAATTTCTTGAAGAAACTTCATACTGTTTTCCAATGTGGCTCTTCCAGTTTACATTCCCACCAACAGTGTAGAAGAGTTCCTTTTGCTCCACATTCTCGCCAATGTCAAAGAGCTTTTCCCTATGTTTTCTTCTAGGAGTTTTATGATATTAAGTCTTATGTTTAAGTCTTTAATTCATTTTGGGTTAGTTTTATAAGTGGTATAAGATAGGGGTCCAGTTTTGTCCTTTCGAATGTGGATATTCAGTTTTCCCAACAATATTTTTTGGAGAGACTTTTCTTTCCCCACTGTGTATTTTTTAACACTGTCATTAAAAATTAATTGACCATATATGCATGGGTTTATTTATGGGTTCTCTATTCTGGTCCATTGGCTTACATATCTGTTTTTATGCTAATACCATATTGTCTTATCATAACTTTGTAATATAGTTTAGAACAAGGACACCTCCAACTTTGTTCTTCTTTCTCAAGATGGCATTGGCTATTTGGGGATTCTTGTAGTTCCATACAAATTTTAGGATTTTTCTCCATTTCTGTGAAAAATGCCAATGGAATTTTGGTAAGGATTGCATTGAATCTGTAGACTGCTTTGGGTAGTATGACTATGTTAACAATGTTAATTCTTCTAATCCATGAACATGGAATATCTTTCCATTTATGTATGTCTTCAATTTTTTCATCAATATTCTACAGTTTTCAGTGTATAGATCTTTCACCTCCTTGGTTAACTTTATTCCTAAATATTTTATTATTTTTGATACTATTGTAAATGGGGTTTTTTCTTAATTTCTCTTTCTGATAGTTTGTTGTTACTGAATAGAAATGCAACTGGTTTTTTTATATTGATTTTGTATCCTACAAATGTACTGAATTCATTTATTCATTCTAACAGTTTTTGATGAGTCTTTAGGGTTTTCTATATATAATATCATGACATCTGCAAACAGAGACAATTTTACTTCTTTCTTTCTGATTTGGATGCCTTTTATTTCCTTTTCCTGGCTATTTGCTCTGGCTAGGACTTTCAGTGCTACATTGAATAAAAGTGGTGAGAGTGGGCACCCTTGTCTTCTTCCTGAGGGTAGAAGAGAAGCTTTCAGTCTTTCACCATAGAGTATGATGTTAGCAGTAGTCTCGCCACATATGGCCTTTTTATGTTGAGGCACATTCCTTCTATACTCAGTTTGTTGAGAGCTTTTATCATGAAAGGATGTTGAATTTTGTCAAATGCTTTTTTTGCTTCTATTGTGATGATAACATCATTTTTATTCTTCATTTTGTTAATATCGATTGATTTGCAGATGTTTAACCATCCCTGCATCTCAGAATAAATCCTATTTGATCATGGATTGATTCTTTCAATGTATTTTGAATTTGGTTAAACAATATTTATTAAGGATTTTTGCATTTATATTTATCAGGGATGTTGGTCTGCAATTTTCTTTTTTACAGTGTCCTCATCTAGCTTTGATATCAGGGTGATGCTGGCCTCATAGAATGAGTTTGGAAGAATCCCTCCTCTTCTATTATTTTGGAAGAGTTCAAAAGGGTTGGTGTTAATTCTTCTTTAAATGTTTGATAGAATTCAGCAGTGAAGTCATCTGGTCCTAGGCTTTTGTTTGTTGAGGCTTTGGTTACTGATTGAATCTCCTTACTAGTAACTGACCTGTTCAGATTGTCTATTTCTTCATGATTCAGTCTCAATAGGTTGTACGGTTCTAGGAATTGATCCATTTCTTCTAGGTTATCTAATTGGTTGGTATATAATTGTTCATGGAATTTTCTTATCATCCTTAGTATTTCTGTGGCATCAATTTTAATGTCTCTTCTGTCACTTCTGATTTTATCTATTTGAGTCTCCTTTCTTTTTTTCTCAGTCTAGCTAAAGGTTTGTCAATTTTGTTTAGATTTTCAAAAAACTAGCTCAGTTTCTCTTTTCTATTGTCTTTTTATCATTTATCTATTATCTTTTCTATTGTCTTTTTGATCTCTATACCATTTATTTCCACTCTTATCTTTGTTGTTTCTTTTCTTCTACTAACTTTGGATCTTATTTGTTCTTTTTTTTCTAATTCCTGAGGTGTAAGTTTGGTTGTTTATTTGAGATCTTTCTTTTTTCTTAATGTAGACATTTATTGCTATAAACTCCCCTCTTAGAACTGCTTTCACTACATCCCATAAGTTTTGGTATGTTGTGTTTCCATTTTCATTTGTCATATGATATTTTTTGGTTTCCCTTTTGATTTGTTCTTGGATCCATTAGTTATTCAGTAGCATGTTGCTTAATCTCCACATATTTGTGATTCGATTTCAGTTTTCTTCTTGCAATTGGTTTCTAGTTTGATACTATTGTGATTGGAAAAGATACTTAATATGATTTCATCTTCTTAAATCTGTTAAGACTTGTTTGTGCCCTAACATATGATCTATCCTGGAGAATATTTTATGTGCACTTGAAAAGAATGTGTACTCTGCTTCTGTTGCATGAAATGTTGTGTGTATGTCTCTTAGGTCCATCTGGTCTAATGTGTAGTTTAAATTCAATGTTTCCTTTTGAATTTTCAGCTGAATGATCTATCCATTGTTGAAAGTGGAGTGTTGAAGACCCTGCTATTATTCTATTGTTGTCTATTTCTCCCATCAGGTCTGTTAATATTTGTATTATATATTTAGTGTTCTGATGCTGGGTGCCTAAATATTTACAATAGTTATATTCTCTTGATGCATCGACTCCTTTATTATTATATAAGGCCTTTCTTTGTCTCTGTTACAGTTTTTGGCTTAAAGTCTACTTTATCTGATATAAGTATAGGTACTCTTGCTTTCTGTTAGTTTCCGTTTGCACAGAATGTCTTTTTCTATCCCTTCACTTTCAGTCTATGTATGTCCTTAATGGTGAGGTCAGACTCTTGTAGGCAGTGGGTAGTTGGGTCTTGCTTTTTGTCCATTTAGCCACTCTTTATCTTTTGACTAAAGAATTTAGTCCATTTAAATTTAAAGTAATTACTGATAGGTATTGACTTACTATTGCCATTTTGTCAATTGTTTTCTGGTAGTTTTGTAGTTCCTTTTTTTCCCTTCTTCCTCTCTTGCTCTCTTCCTTGGTGATTTGATGATTTTCTGTAGTGGTAAGTTCACATTCCTTTCTCTTTATCTTTTGCATCTCTAGAATAGGTTTGTGGTTACCATGAGGCTTATATAAACATAACAGTCTATTTTAAGTTAATAATAACTTAACTTCAAATGAATACAAAAGCTCTATATTATTATACTCTCTTCACATTTCACAATAACGTCTCTTTATACTGTATATCCATTAACAAATTATTTTATAGTTTTTCTTGATACATGTGGATTTTTAGCCTTTATACTAGAAATATATGTGATTTACCTACCACCATTACAATATGGGAGTATTCTGAATTTACCTATATATTTACCTTTACAGACAGTTTTATATTTTCATATGTTTTCATGTTACTAATTAGCACCTTTTTGTTTCAATTCCCTTTAAAATTTCTTGTAAGGCCAGCCTAGTGGTGATGAACTTCTTCAGCTTTTGTTTGTCTGGAAGACTCTTGATCTCTCCTTCAATTTGGAAGGACAACTTTATTGGGTAGAATATTCTCGATTAGCAGAATTTTTTAAATTTTATTTTAAGTACTTTAGATATATCATGCCACTCCCTTCTAGCCTGCAATGATTTTGCTGAAAAATCTGCTGATAGTCTTATGGGGAGTCCCTTTATATAACCAGTTGCTTTTCTCTTGCTGCTTTAAGAAAAAATCTTAAAACCCTTGTAATATATATAGGTGTTCTTAATGGTGCCCTGTAAGTCTCTTAAGCTATCTTTACTGGTTTTCGTTCTTTTTCCTTTTTGCTCCCCTGATGGGATGAGTTCCAGTCCTCTGTCTTTGAGTTTGCTGATCCTTTATTCCACTTGATCTAGTCTGATTTTGAATCCCTCAATGAAATTTTCAGTTCAATTATTGTATTTTTCAGCTCTATGATTTTTATTTGGTACTTCTTAATATTTTATGTTTGTTTAAATTCTCACTTTGTTACACATGCTTCTCCTGACATCAGTTAGTACCTTTATGACTGCTATTTTGAACTCTCTTTAGGTAAATCACTTATCTCCATTTCACGAAACCCAGTTTCTAGAGATTTAGCTTGTTCTTTTGATTGGAACATGTTCCTTTGTTTCTTCATTTTCCCTGACTCTCTACTTTGGTTTCTGCACATTAGATAAAACAGCCATCTCTCCACGTGTTTACAGAATGCTCCTGTGTAAGAGATGAACCTCATCAGTTAACACGGCCTGAGCTCTTGCTTGTCTCTCAAACATCTGTAATTGTCCATGCCACTATCTTTCTCCTTTGTGACTCCTAGCAGTTGAGGTTGGTCCAAGACCCGTATAGGTCTCAAAGGAAAGGTTGCAGTCAGCACCTAGATGCAGGCTGATTAGAAGCCAGGCCCTTAGGTAGCAACTGAGAAGGTATGTAGTTAAGTCCTTTCCAGGGAGAAACTGAGAGATGGGTGCTTTTGCCTTCTCCCTCGGACTGAGCCCAGGTGGATAGCCATAGGGAGGTGCTCCTCTGCCCATTTAAAAACTACTTTGTTTGCTATTGTCTCATGGGCTAACAGATCTGGGTTATTTGGGGGCTCATCCCTTGGGTGACAGCTGTAAAAGCTGGGGTGCTAGATGTGTCAATAGGCTCCTTCCAGAGAGATATTGATAACTTCTTTTTACTGTTATAGGAAGCCAGAGGGAGAAGGTGAGGGAAGCACCTACTGGCTTTTCAGGGTCTGAAGAGGATTTCAGTCAGCACTTATGCAAGCTAATTAGAAGCTGGCTCCTCAAGCTGTAGCTTGTAAAATATGCGGTCAAATGCCTTCCAATAAAAGATTGGAAGATGGACATTTTTACCTCTGCACTGAGCCCTCTGGGGACAGCCATGGTGAGGGCTCGTGGTTGTAACCATTTAGAACTGCTTCTTTGTTTGCTATGGTCCTGTGGGACTTGTGAATACAAAACTCATTAGCTAACAGAGCCAGACAATCTGGGGACCCATCATTCAGCTGGCAACCACAAAAGCTGAGGTGTCAGATGTGTGTTCATACTCCTTCTAGAGAGATGTTGGCAACCTGGTTTTATCACTTGAGTGAGCCAGAGGGAGAAGGCAGTGGATGTGCCCACCAGCTCCCTTGGGCTCAGGGGAGGATCACAGCCAGCCCCTAGATACATGCTAATTAGAAGATGGACCTTCAGGCAGCAGTTTGTAAAGTATATTCAAATCCCTTCCAGAGAAGACTGGGAGACACACGTTTTTGCCTGCTCTCTCTGCACTGAGCCCTGGGGGGATAGGCATGATGAATGCTCACATGTGCACCCATTAAGAACTGTTTCCTTGTTTGCTAGAGTCCTGTGGGTCTTGTGGGCTCCACTCACTGTCAGAGGTAGGTGTTTGGGGGTCCTGTCCCTTGGGTGGGAGCTTTAAAAGTTGGGGATCTAGATGTGGAGTCCACACATGGGGGGTTCTCTCACAATTCTATGTCAGTGCGCAAGGAATGGGGTTTATGACAAGAGTATGTCTTACTTTCATACCCATTTAAATGTGGATATTTTCTCATTTGCCTGACATATAGAAGTCACTCAGCTAGTTTCTAGATTTCTCTCAGAGGGAATTGCTCTGTACATAGCTATACATTCATTGCATCACGTGAGGAGGGAAGTGCAGGAGCCTCTTATGTCACCATCTTGATGCCTCCACTCTTTTTCTCCTTTCTATTCCTAACCTTTAAGTAGCTTCTAAAATCTGTCCCCAACAAAAATCTCTTCTAAACTTTCTCCTTCCTCATTCTCTAACAGGCTAGTCCCAAAACACCCCCAATACACAAAGACATTTGCCTCACTAATAGTTCATATAGAAAAAGCTTAACTTACGGCCTATTTCAGAGTCTGAATCATTTTAATTTTACTTCCTTGTCAAACTACCATTGAGGTAGTGAGTATTAAATCCACTTGTTACCCTCTCTGGGGACTTTGTAGGGAAGCCACCTGTGTAATGTTTTCTCCCCAATTAAACTCATTTTCTTTATCCAGCATGAAATATTTCCCCTATAAGTATTCAAAGAATTATACCCTACCAAGACACTCAAGAGGCCTATAAAATTGTAAAGAAAAAATGCCTACTTTGAAAAACACTGGTCTGGGAAGCTTTATGATCCTTTTACACTTTGCCAGCCAGAAGTTTTGGCAGATTTCCTGTTAACTTATGGAGCCCAAGGCAAGTAGCGTCAGTGTTGCCTTGATCTAATTACTGCAGGATTTCAATTTGGGCCCAATTAAAATGAGCAGTGTTAAAGGGTGGCCCTGAGCTGTACCAAAGTTGTATTGGAGAACATTTACCAGAAGTGTACCAAACCCCTAGAAGGGAGCGTGGTTAGCCATGTGTGAATGTAAGTCTCTGTTTCTACGTAAGATTTTACGTAGCTTCCATGTTTTCATTATGAAAATGGAATTGGATAATGGCAGCAGTCCTTGTAGAAAGGGTAGTTTATAAAATTGAGCTTTAATTTCAATGTTTCAGGTAACTGAGGCAAAAGTAGATCTAATTTATCTAATTAAGATGGAATATACTGAGTGAAATTATCCCAAGGAAACAAATCAGCATCCTAGTTTGAAAAAATTTCCAGGGAAGAATATCTATCCATCTTTCTCCCTGTGTGCTGGCACTGCCTTGCATAATCAACCTAACTTCTGTCCATCCATTAAATCTGCAGTAACATATGTAGTGATACACTTGTGAATTAAAATATGCTCACCAAAGTATATTCCAGCACCACCTGGCAGCTGTTCAATAAATGTTCCCATGTTAAGTGCATCACTATTGGATAGAATTAGTCTTCACTCAGAGATAAACGAAGCCCAGCCTATTTCACTCGTACTTTCTTGACTAACCATTTTTTGCATAATCTTGTACAAGATACTTATTAAAAGGTTATTATTTTCTTGTGAGTCACTGGTGAAGAATCCTTCCCTCTCTAGCTCAGACTTGTACAAATGTGGAACATCATTCATTAGTTTAATCAATAAATATTCACAATGTGTATATGGTGTGCTGGACTCTGGGGACAAATGATGAACAACATTGAAATGACCTCTCCTCTGAGGCAGCTTACAGTCTTATGGAATAACAGCTGTCAACGACTGAACCCCTGTTAGGTGCCACATTGAGTGCCTTGTTTGCATTTCAGACGCTTAGGAAAACTATGTGTCGTCATTCCCATTTTATAGATGGAAAAACTGAGGCTCTGAGCTTAAATGACTTTTCTAGGATTTCATAGCTATTAAATATCAAAGCCTGGCTTTGAATCCTACTCTCTCTGTCTCAATAGCTGCTATCCAAAATTTTGATCCACATGAAATAGTATAATAACTATATTTGTTAGCTACTCACAACCCCTAGATTTAAGTAGGTCATTTACATCTCTGGAATCCTATGTCTGAGTTCTACTTTCTACAGTAAAAGTTACCGTACTTTTGTAAAGCATGCTTTAGTCCCTGACAGTTCCTGCCTTAAATTGTTGTTTGCCCTTTACTATAGGACACAAAAAAAATAGGGCAAAACAAAAACAAAAATTACCATTAGCAGAAAATATATTTCCTTGTTTAACATCTTTTCTTTGCATTAACTCAAAACATGGTCTCATGATACAGCTCTAACTAAAACACTATTACTTTTATAGCATTGCACTTTTGGCATTGAAATTTGCATGAAGTTTTATACCATATACTTCTAGACAAAGAAATAACCATAACTACTACAGAGTAAGAATTTTCTGCGATAAAGTTTTTTTTTTTTTAAGATTTTATTTTTTCCTTTTTCTCCCCAAAGCCCCCCGGTACATAGTTGTGTATTCTTCGTTGTGGGTTCTTCTAGTTGTGGCATGTGGGACGCTGCCTCAGCGTGGTCTGATGAGCAGTGCCATGTCCGCGCCCAGGATTCGAACTAACCAAACACTGGGCCGCCTGCAGCAGAGCGTGTGAACTTAACCACTCGGCCACGGGGCCAGCCCCAAGATTTTTGAAAGCAATTAATATTTATCAGACTTCAGATTTAATTTTGACTATATTTCTTTCTATTAAACACATTTCCTTCAATATTTAGCCAAGTTTGTTTTCTCGCTTAGTTCATGAACTTCACCTGTTACATAAATATATTTTTTTTCTTCAAAACTCTTTTTTCCCAAATGATAAGATTATTTTGTTGGTGATGCTATTTTAGGTTATGACTTATTGGAGGATCCATGGTTTCCTGGTAGTGATGAGTCCAACAGTGTATTCTACAGAAATTTAATAAATATTATCTTCTACTGATGATTAAGTAATGATGCTGATTGTGATGGCTGATTTTATGTGTCAACTTGAAGGCCATGGGGCGCCCAGGCATTTGGTTAAATATTATTCTGAGTGTTTCTGTGAGGGTATTTTCAGATGAGATTAACATTTAAATCAATAGACTGAGCAAAGCAGATTGCCCTCCCTAAGGGATGGGCCTCATCTAATCAATTGAAAGCCTAAATAAAACAAAAAACTGACCCTCCTCTAAGAAAGAGAGAATTCCTCCCTTCTAACTGCCTTCGAACTGGGTCATTGGTGCTTCCTTGCCTTTGGACTTGAACTGAAACGTTGGTTCTTCCTGGGTCTCAAGCCTGTTGGCTTTCAGACAGGGACTACATCAGTTCTCCTGGTTCTTAGGCTTTTGGATTCATACTGGAGCTACAGCATCTTTTATAAAGATTGAAGCAAGGAATTGACTTGTGTGATGATGGAGGTTGACAAATCCCAATATCTGCAGGGTGAGTCCACAAGCTGGAGACCCAGATGCTGATGGATTAGTTCCAGTCTAAGTCCAAAGGCCTGAGAACCAAGAGAACTGAGACCTAAGAAAAGCCAATGTTTCAGTTCAAGTCCAAAGGTAGGAACAGAGATATATACATACATACACATATATATATCTCTCCCATTGGTTCTGCTTTTCTGACTAATACAATGAGGAAGATGATGATGATAAGCAAGATAAAGACGTGGTAGAAGTAGTAGATTTAGGCTTATTAGACAAGTATATTTTTAACCAAAAATTGCAATTTCTGAATCTTATGCCTCCTGGGAAAAAGAGCTTAAGATATTTACTTTGATTTTTTAAAACCATCTTTTATTCATTCAACTACATTTGTTACTAATCTGCTCTGTAAAAGACATTTTTTGCAAGATCTTCATATACAAGAATTTTGCCCACAGGTAACATGTCCTTGACAAACATAAAGAATACATTATACAAGAAAGCAATTTAAAATAAGTAGCAGCTGAATAAAAGAGGAGGAAAGAAAAAGAAGCAAGTGATTATACAGGAGAGTTGTAATAGTGTGGACATCGTTTGGAAACTGATATAGGGAGGGAGAAAACTGGGTGAGTATCACAGGCCAAGTGAAGACTTTGGACATTCTGGAGGGTGTACATAAGACGTGATAGATGCCTCAGTGATCCCAGCTCTTTTAAGATGAGACTATAAAACTCATATTGAAGTCTTCAAGTTTATGGTTTCTGAAATTGTGTCTTATAAATCGAAAGGCAAAGGTAGTTTGTTTTTACCCTAGAAAATAAGAAGATTGTTGGCCCAACTGTAACACTTTTCATGGTCACAGAAGGTGTGCTCTTTTTAATCTGTCAAAATTTTTTATCATTTACATCAAAGAATTCAAGGTGATATGTTAAATATAGCCTTCATTTCAAGCTTGCCTAGCTATCTGCCTGGTCAATACAACTAAAAATACACGCTATTTCATTTAATAAATTTGTCTCTTGCCAGAATTTCCAGGAACTTCCCCAGTGACAAAATAAACTTTTTGCTTGTTGTCTCCTTGGCACTTGTTTTTAAGTACTGCCAAGTTAATTGTGCTCTAAGAGGCAATTATGTAAAGCCTCTGGGTCATCCAGAAACTCTGCAGGAATCTTCCTTTCTTTCTGGATTTCTTCTATATTTTAAAATACTCACAAGCAAATGGTTTTTGAGGAACTCCTCCATCCTTTGAAAAGCGTGTGCAATTTGTAGAATTGATCATAACCTTAGGAATATAGGTGCTAGCACTATAGTTGTTAAACCAACTAGACATAAAATGCATGCTAATGGCAGGTTTTAAAGTATCCCCTAATTTAATCCTAGCATTTATTCAATAAAGACATTTTTAAACCACTTTTTTTTAAAGGTATGTTCAGAAAAGAACAAGATGGTGTCTTTACCTTCAAAGAAGGAAGTGGCAGAGGTAAGCAAAGAAATTGTTAATAGTATGTGGTGTGACAGATACTAAAATAAAGGTGTCCATAGGGAGACCTGTGCTCTGGAGACCAAAGAAAGAGCAGAGAAGATGGTCCCTTAATAGCTTGCAGGGGACAGACAAGGAAGGCTCCTATGAAGGGTTAATGCTTCAGAAAAGACTCAGCAGACACACAAGAAATGAAGCAAGTAACAGCATTCCAGGCAGGGGCAAAAGAAGGTAGACATACACCTGAGTGAAGCTGGTATCCAACATAACCGGCCTTCCCTCATAACATCCTGGAGTGTCATCTTGGTCTTTTTCTTTTATCATCTCTTCACAAGTTCTCACGTGGTTATTATTTACATACAGCACAAGAAGCATGTGGAGAGGTCACCCAGTGATGTCCGAACAATTTGAACAATTTGTACACATCAAGGAAGTCAAATATTTTCCATCATTTAGGCACACTGGAAATTTCTACTGAGGAGTCAAGACAACTGGAAAGGACTGGTGATATTTGCATGGCGTCACTACCCTGGTGGTGAGACGACTGTTCCTCCTCTGTCACAGAAAGGCTTCTCTTTCTCATAATGTCTGAAAGAATACTGTCTTGGCTTTGTTGTTGCTTATAAATTTTATTCATTTTGAAATTAAAATACTTGTGAGATGGATTCTAAATTCAAGCTGCTATCACTCATTCACATCTTAGCATGAGTAATTTTGGGATTCTTCTCTCTTAGCAGCTTTTGATAAGGAGAAGGGATGAAATGAAGAGGATGTGGATTATTTGGAGGAGAGAGAGTATGCAGCCATGGGAGGTGAATGTGACTCCAAAAACTGGCGCTGGGAATACTTCATTCTTGCACATGTCAGGCTTTCAACAATATTTGTTCAATGAATGAAGCAAATGAATAAGTAAAATCTCAATGACTTATGATTTTGTATAGAGCTATTTCTAATGACCAGAAATTATTCATTTTATTCTTCCATTTGACAAAGGCCAATCCTCTATGAGAGGAAAGCAAGAGGAAAATATTTTTGCAGAAGAAGAAAACTTTCGAATTTCATCTTAATTTTCGTCTTACTATGTGACAATGTTTTTAAAAAGCCAAAAACAAAAGTGTTTTAAAAAGAAAAAGAAAATAGGGTATAGCATAAAAATTTAATGGGCACAAGTAGAATTCTAGACAAAAGTTTCAGAGATGGAATTGACTCATAAGAAAAACTTATGTGCATAAGACAACAATAATGTTAAATAATTTAAGGGACTCCTAACTTAAGGCACAGAAAGCAGGGCAGAGCAGAGAAGCTATAAGAAATCTAATGCAAAATTCACTGGCCCAGGATAGGGCTGCAGAAAGGATAGTCAGCAACATTTGAGCCTGAAATTATAACTAAAGGCTTGGAGCCATGCAGACAAGATTATAAGAAAGAAAAGGTAAAGTTAAGGTTGCAAATAAACGACTAATATTACCTGTATATGAAAAAGAGGAGATTTACTATTTTTAGCATAGAAACTCCAACAGAAGAAATAGTAACTCATAAGACAATATAAAAAAATTCTAACTTCTTTCCCCCTAGAGCAAAGAACCAAAGGATCTGCTCTGTGTTGTCAAAGCACCGTGTTCCAAACACTAAGGCAGCAGTTACTCAGCGCATTTCAGCTGGTCGTCTTCACTGCTGAATTGATGTGAAGAGCATCTCCAGGGAAAGCAATGTGTCCATTTTGCTCACAGTCCCAAGAACAGTGCTTGGTCCAGAACAGAAACTCCACGTTGAACTGAATTAAAGAGTGGAAGAAGTAGTCGAAATGGAAGCAGTGGAGGAGAGAAAGAAACGACTGTTCCTCTCCCTTCAGTTTCTTTCTAAAACATGCTGGAAATCCTCTATCAACACCAAACTTTCTGTACTGCTGCTCCCACATCAGCTCTGCTTCCCCACCACAGTCAGTGAAGAGAGAGCTGCATTCACTGTCTCTGTGTCTTCACTATCTAGTCGATCCCTGAATCCTTGAAATCTGACTTCGGCCCTCACCGCACATCTGAAACATCCCTCTCGCTGCTCCTAACTATCAACTCAGCTTTCCTGGACTTTACCTCTGCCTACTTCTCTGCAACCTTTGACATTAATGGCCACTGTTATATTAATCTCCCTGTTCCTTCTTCTGTTTGCTTTACTCTTCTGCCTGGGCTCTTTGTCTGGTCCTCTTCTGTTCCTTACAAACCTAGCTCTCCCTGGGTGACCTCACTCACTCCCAGAGTCAATTCCAACACCCAAATCTAAGACCTACTCTAACACATCACTAGTTATAATTATTTTCGAAGCCCATTCATGTATTTTTAACTTTCCACTAAAAACCTCTGCCTGGATATGCCACTAGGACCTCAAATTCAGTTAGAGTAATATTAATAACAGAAATAAACAGCTGATAGTTACTGAGCACTTTCTGTGTGCCTAGTGGTATCCTAAGTGTATAACGTAGTATTCTTTCTTTCAACCCTTACAATCACCTTGGAAGTGAAGTACTGCCATTAGCCTCATTTTACTAATGAGAAGACTGAGGCACAGAGCACAGAAGTAATTTCCCCAAAGTCACATAGTTAGATAACTGGTTTTTGTTGTTATTAGTGCCACTGAGTCATTCAGATTCCTAGCTACCCTGTGTACACAGAGTGGAACCCTGCCTGGTCTTTTTGTGCCATCCTCCCGCCTCTGGCACTGTATCAGACCACGCTCTGCTGCTGTTCACAGGGTTTTCACGGGAAATTTTTTCCGGAGTGGGTTGTCACATCCATCTTCCTAGTCTGTCTTAGTCTGGAAGCTCCACTGAGACCCGTCCACCATGGGTGGCCCTGCTGGTATTTGAAATACTGGTGGCATAGCTGTCAGGATCCCAGCAACACACAGCTGCCACAGTATGACAACTGACAGATAGGTGGTGTGGTTCCCTGACTAAGAAAGGAGCTCAGGCCGCAGTAGTGAGAGCCCTGAATCTTAACCACTAGACTACTACATAACTGGTAGAGCCAAGTTATAAACACGCACAGTCTGAATTTTCTCCCCTTGTTCCTCTCTGTATCTGTTATTAAAATCCCATTTCCCTGATTTAGAACTGAACACATAGGCTTAATCTTTGACTATTCCCAAGACCCTACTCTCCATATCTGCTTATTTGTAATCACTATTGTTTTGTTTAAAGCATTTACTATAGCTTCCTTTCATTTCCCACTACTGCTGATGTAATATACGTCTTCAATGTTTCTCTTTAGAACTACTGAAGTAGCCTGGAAACCGGTCCCCTCACCTCCAACATCTTCTTTCTCTCACCTTTCCTACATAACACCATCTTCTATAAAACTTCTAAAGTATAACCCGTATCACTCCTCAATGCAAAAATCCTTGTCCACCAAATAAAGCCCTGACCCCTCACACTGGCATTCAAGGCCAGCTGCAAACTGGACCACTAAATATTTCCTAGAGTCACCACCAAATTATGACTCAGTTTGCCTTCCTTCATATAGCTCCCTCTATCTTCACTCACTCACCATCTCCTTGATTCATTTGTTTATTTATTCTTTCATTTATTTTTTTTATCAAGCATTATGTTAAGGGATATAATAGCAAGATTTATAAGACATTGTCAAAACTCTATCTGTGAAAATATTCATTCTTCTAGGTCTACCACAAATTGTCACTTGTTCGAGGAATAGTCCCTGATCATCCTAGGATAAGTTAGACAAATATAAAAGGGGGAAATGGAGCTATTCCTAATTCTAATTCCTTTTAAAGATGGAAAGTGGATGATATTTTAGTTGTTATTAGATCATCAAGGATAACTGTGGTGCAGAGATATTGAATTGTCAATGAGATGGAGAGTCTCAGAAATTAGAGTAACTTCACCAGTGGGAACCTAGAGACAGTAATCACTATGAGATAATTTCTTAAAACCAGATATGAGGAGTCAATAGCAGGAAAGGAAACCTTAACAATGAAGACAGTTACACTTGAAAGTTATACAAGATCTAGACAGAATTTAAAAGACTGGCTTTGAGGATAAGCATAGAATATTTCAGTCCTTCTTAGGCGAGTTTCAAGATGCCGTTATTATTCATCTACTCTTTCAGAAAATATTTACTGAGCACTTGCTGTGGGCCATGCTCTGTTACAGGCACTGGGTATAAAGCAGAGAATGAGACGGATATGTTCTCTGCTCTTAGAGTCTAAGAAAAGCTTACCCTTCAGTGATTTTTCATGGGGAGGGAGATACATACATCACATACTGTTACAGAACATATCAAAGTGAGTTATGGAATCAGGGCTTTAAGGGAAGACTCAGGAAAAAATGGTGAATGTCATAAGGGAGGCCCAGATAAGAAGAATAATAGCAGATTGAAGTATGGTCCTGGGTGAATTGTTAGACTGAAAATGGAATAAAATCTGGGGAACTGCTCCTCTTAGCAATGACAAGGTGGGCAGGATTTCTTTCAAAGAGCCCAAACTTATACATACCATAAGTCTTACTATGGCATTCCCCACAAGGTAGAATCTGCACAAATGTGTTGGGAACATTAATTACTGGCCCCAAAGGAAAGGGAAAGGGAGGGAAGGTGGGAAGCCAGGAGGGAAGGAAAAAAGGAAGGAAGATTGGTTGGTTCTGGTCTTACACGTGGAAGAGCAGGATTAGCACTAGCTTGGAAGCAGATAAGTTTTTCGGCTGCTTAACTGAAATTCAGCTGAGCTTAACTGAAAGAAGGTGGAGAACAGAGTCATATCCCCTGTTGAAAGAAAAAAACAGTGGCAAAACAGAACTATTTCTGTGCCATATTCACAACATAAGGTAGTCCAGGCTTGGACAATTAAAATACAGATAAAGCAGGGGCTGGTCGGGTGGTGCAGCGATTAAGTTCACACGTTCCACTTCTCGGCAGCCCGGGGTTTGCCGGTTCAGATCCCAGGTGTGGACATGGCACCGCTTGGCAAAAGCCATGCTGTGGTAGGCGTCCCATGTATAAAGTAGAGGAAGATGGGCATGGGTGTTAGCTCAGGGCCAGTCTTCCTCCGCAGAAAGAGGAGGATTGGCAGTAGTTAGCTCAGGGATAATCTTCCTCAAAAAAAAAAAAAAAAAAAAAAAACAGATAAAGCAATGCTTTGAGAAGCAACCTGAAGAGAACCTATTGTATCTTGATGGAGCCTCTGATAGCACAAATTTTGGAAACATCAAAATAAGCCTGGGTCCAGGGAACTGCTGTGCACAATTCCTCAGGAATCAGGGAAAACTACCTTAGAGAAAGGTCTCTGGGATTCCAAGACAGGCAGAGTGGCTAACAGTTCCTAACATCTTTTTTTTTTTAGGAAGAATAGCCCGGAGCTAATTACTGCCAATCCTCCTCTTTTTGCTGAGGAAGACTGGCCCTGAGCTAACATTCATGCCCATCTTCCTCCACTTTATACGTGGGATGCCTACCACAGCATGGCTTTTGCCAAGGGGTGCCATGTCCACACCTGGGATCAGAATGGGCAAACCCTGGGCTGCCAAGAAGCAAAACATGCTAACTTAACTGCTGTGCCACAGGGCGGCCCCAGTTCCTAACATCTTATGATCTTTCTAGAGACGAAGAAGTGGAAAGAGGACCACAAGACACTGGGTCTGCGTAGAAAGGTAGGCAATAAGTTTGCATCAAGATTTCTCTGTTATAAATACCTGTAAAAGGAAGTAGAAGCTGTCTCTAGATGGAGCCCATGGATAGTCCCCCATCAGGATGCCACGGGAGAGCAATACTGTTGATGTGTTGGCCACTTCTCCTGGGACCTCACCACAGCAAATGCCTAAATTTTGCAAGAAGATGGAGTGTTGAAAATACCTCTACTTGAGAACAGAATCAGTTTGCAAGATGGATGTTTCCCTGGGGATTTGGGATGATAGGGCATGAAAGGAAATTTCTTACAGCAATGGAGTTCAGGTTTAGAAATTAGCTGGCATCCTACAAGTCTCAAATCAGGGAGATTGCTTCCTTTCTCTCTTCTCTAAGATTTCACTGCTGTGGCTCTTGGCTCATTGCACTCCACAGCAGTGGGGATCGGCACTGAAATATTTATTTACTTCTGAGAACATACATCTGTTTGATATACCTATTGAGGTAGTTGGAGAATGCCATGCTGGCTTCTAAATTTTGTGGATGCAGGGCTAGAGCCAATGTATTCTATATATCCCACTGACTTGTTGACTCATTGGAAATTGAGATCCATGAAGGGCTCGTGGTAACACTAATTCAACTTTGTAGGTGCAGAAGAAACTCCCCTCCCCCCACTTCCTGGGAAGAAAGCTGGGGATGCAGCTGCTGCAGGGGGACACTCAACTCTCACCTAGTGTCCTTGTGAGTTTCCTCCGATTGGGACAGAGCAGGAGGAGAGATCAAGGAAAGCAGAAATCTGGACTGTAGTTTCTTTTCATTTAATTTGAGGGAATTTATTTCATTTCTTGGACTTGCATTTCTCTCTGGAAATTTGATAATAGGAGGTACCTATAGATGCTACAGGTCATGAGAACAAGAATTGGGGAGTGTTTTGTGAAACTCTTTATTCCCTAATCTCCACAGTTTCATAAGAAGTGAAATAAGCTTCCCTACCCTTGGATAGGAGTGGATGGTGAGTGAAATTTTAAGATTTAACAATTTCATTTTCTCTCTCCACTTCTCATTCACTCCTTTATAAGAGAAGCAACTAAGGAGATAGGTGATGGCTTGACGTACATTGTTCCACATTTGTTTGTTTGTTTGTTTGAGATGCCAAGACCACACATAGCACCCATCCTTCATCTTCTAATGGAGGAGCTTTCCTTAATTCTTCACCTTCCACACCTGAAACTGGTGGGCAAGTCATAGGTACCTTGGATGCATTTAATTTGGAATGGAAGACGAGAGCCCTACAGAGTTCTTTAATCTAGTTGCCATGCGACTCTTGCCTTGAGGATTATTAGGAAAAGAATTTCCATTTAAATTGACTGTGGTAATAAGAACACTGAAGTGAGAGTCATGCAGCCTGGGGTCCATTCTGGATTCTAGTGAAGTTTCTGCCACAACCCACTTCATTTTCTTAGACACGTCACCTCATGTCTCATTTGTAGACTTGAGCTTATATCAGATAGCTTGTTTCTTCTGATGTTTTCAACCAAGAATTATTTATTGAGAGGCCGTGATATGCCAAGCTCTACGCTGGACACTAAGGAACCTGCTGTCACAATTGCTGACTGAATACAATAATCCAATCCCCTCTTGGAGAGAACAGTCTAGTGGAGGCGTCAGCCATTAGCAAATCGGAACAAAAGACCATAATTATAATTTCAAGGATGCCTTTTCATTGTAAACCTTCTTTTGCTGTTTTAATTTCTTTTTAAGATGCGTGCTTTATCTTCACAAGTAAACAGAGGTTTGAAAATAAGCATCTGCAAGTTAGGCAACACAAGCCTGAGTTGTTCCTGACTTACTCCTCAGAGCAGAAAATTTAGGCTCTTAGGAAGAGAGAAAAGAAGTGGTTTTAGCTACTAAGCTAAATCCGTGAACTTTAAGGTTTGTATTATAAATTTGGTGTCTTCAGGGGTTAATGGATTAAACCAGCCCAACATTTCCTGAAAGGGAAACTTCAGAAATGCCATTGAAATATTCATATCGCTGTGTGTCACTGGTGAGAAGCACTGGAGACAGGTCTATAGCTTTGCTCCTGGTGCCTGTGGGCTCTTCAACATGAAATACAATTGCTCTGTCAGTGCTGTTACAAGGATGACGGCCAATTTTGTCTTTAAAAATCAACCTTTGGCATCTGTATTATTTCAGTGCTCTTGTCCTATTTAGCAAATGTACAGAAAATGGACGTCACAAATTTTCTCCAAGCTTGCAATTCGAAGTTATTTTTTTCCTATAACCTAGGAATTTTGGAAAAAGTTCTACTGTTTTCTTTTTAGTATCCATGGCAACTTTATTTTCCTCACTCTTCTTAAGTTCCGAAATATTGGGAAATTTTTTTCAGAACAGTTTCCTTTCATCTTAGCTTCTTTGTAGCTGGATTTTGAAGAAAATTGCTTACAGATTTAATGTACAAAATATCTTCTTACTAAAAGTTAAGTTATTAAAAGCAAAGCTTCTTCTCACTTAAGCTTTACAAAAGGAGAAAAGCAACTAACAAAAGTGTAACATAACTGTGAGTGTAACGGCAATTAACTAAATTCTTCCAGGGGCTTTTTGATGCCTCTGTGGCTCCTGTCTGAACCCAGCTGCTTATGAAGGATTCCAAAGGTGCCCAGATAAATCAACATGTTGCTGGACTTATCTTGAACGTAATGAACCAAGAGCTCATGTCCTTGTTTCCCAGGAGCTCAATTAGCTGGAAAAAAATACTGTTCAGTTGACAGAGATATATACCTAGTTTGCTTAAACTTCACACACCCAAAATGGACTTAACAGTGTGTCCCTATCATTGTGCTATTGTGTCAAAAGAAGTGGAACCCTAATAAATGTAGAATGGCCAAACTCAGCCTTTGCAGAAAGTTTTTTTACAGACATACAATTTAATAGTCATAAGTGACTTTAAAATAATCCCATCTTAGACTTTTGTCTTACAGAGAGCATTAAAGCAGATCTAGTTCATAACCCTCAATGACATCCATCATAAGTCCTTACAGCATGCTTCAGTGCTCCTAGCCTTTCGGTTACTCTGTCCTCCTTAGAGTGCTAAAACTTTCTCTCCTGGCCCAGTTTCTCACCTTTCTTCTCTCTCATGTCTCTTAGTATATGGATCGTCTTACCTTCTTCCAAATAGAAAAATATTCTTCATCTTTAGCAAGAAAGAGAAAAGGGAAATAAGTACACAATGGAGGATCACCTTTCACAGGCAGGATGATTGGAAGAAGGCGATGAGCATCACAATTAGCAACATGGACTCTTACAGAGCATTCCTCCAGAGCCATTCCTTGGCCTGACATTCTAGTTTCCCATTCAATGAATGGCTATCAAGCCATTTACCACATTCCACGGACTATTATAGACCATGGGCTGCAACTCTGAGCAAGAGAGACAGCATTTCTTTCCTGTGTTATTTTTTCTCTTGCTGCTCTAACAAATTACCATATACCTCGTGGCTTAAAATAACACAACTTGATTATCTTCCAGTTCTGTGGGTTAGAAGTACAAAATGGGCCTCACTGGGCCAAAATCAAGGCATCTGCAGGGCTACATTCCCTTCTGGCAGCTCTAGGAAAGAATCCATTTCTTTGCCTTTTCCAGCTTCTAGAGACTGCCCACATTCCTCGGCCCAGGGCTCCCTGCTTCCATCTTCAAAGCCAGCAACATTGCATCTCTCCGCTTATTCTCCCATACTCATACCTCTCTCTGACTTTCCTCTTCTGCCTCCCTCTTGTACTTTTAAGGACCCTTGTGATTACATCGGGCCCACCTAGATAATCCAGAATAATCTCCCTATCTTAAAGTTAACTATCAGCCTTAATTCCACCTGCAACCTTAATTTCCCTTTGCTGTGTACCATCACATACTCACGGTTTCCAGGGTTACGATGTGGACATTCTTGAGGGGTATTACTCTGCCCACTACACATCCTCATAAACCTTACAGTTTAACAGCGGATCTACACAAGTGAGCGAGCAATCACCATACAGTGGGATAAGTGCTGATGGGGTCAAGTCTGGGAGTGCCTAGAAGGGTCACACAGCAGGGACTTCCAGCTTACAGAAGGCTTTCCAGAGAAAGTGACACTAAAGCTGAGATCTGGAGGATGAGTAGGCATAGTCAATGGAAGCTGTGGTTGTAGGGGTGAGAGGGTGGGAATAATATTCCACATAGAAGGAATAACAAGTATGGAATCCCAGAAGGCAGAGAGGGAAGAGGGACCCAGCCTCCAGGTCAGGAACTAAAAGAAGTTCCTTACGGCTGGGGCAAGGACTAGGTATCAGATGGGGACATGTGAGTCCAGAAAAGCAAATGAGGGCCAGATCGAGAAGAGGTGTGTCTCTTCCCATGTTGCTAAGTGGGAGGTGGGGTCAGACCCTGTCCTGTTAGGAATGAGGAGCTACTGGAGGGTTTCAACCAGGGGCAGGCTGGGATTGAGTTGGCACTGAAAATAATCATTCTGGAGAATCAATTACAGGAAGGTCAAGTGGAGCATCTTATTAGTGACCTAAATGGGTGAAAGTAAAAGATCATCAAATAATTAGCATAACAGACTAGTAATCTCCTGTCAAGTTAACTCCAAAAAGAAGTAATGTTGGGGAAAGGACCTGAATGTTTATAAGACGTGCTGGGATCTAAGTAATCCAATGCAGTAAGACCCCTCTGTAATATGGCACCATACCAGATCGCATATCTAAAATTCATAGTGCAATTAATTCTACAAATTTATCATTTAACTTTTAAATGTTCTTATTGACTTATTTTTACCTCTCGTGAAATTTAATTTCTCCTGGATATTTGGCACTTCTTTTTCATCATACACAGATGTGACCAATAAATCTTTTCAAATTTAAAGATAGCAAAGTGTCACACTGCCCTCCAGGATTCTAGTCCTCATTTCCCCGACAATTTGGTCTGTGTTTAAAACAAAATAAAGGAGAAGGTTATAATTTAAACCTTTAAAGATTTATGAGAAGCATGCTGTCTACTTGGAAAAGTTGAAACCCAAAAAGTTGGAAAATCAGATGAATTGAGGAAAGTTTTTTTATACCTCTTATTTGTACTTTCCAAACCACCTGGGCTTGCCAGCTTGGATAGAACCTCTCATAGCTAGCTTTCTGGTGAGAGTTTTGACACTTCCACTTCTGGTTCCTATTGGAAATATCACAAAATAAGCCTTCTGTGCAAAGTTTCGTAATTATCATGCCAATTCAGGAAATTACAGAGAAGAAAAACTTAACCCAAAATTTCAGAACTTTAAAAGGCTTTAGTTTGAAATTAACGGTCAAGCTCTAACTGTTCTCCAAAATCCCTGAGTCAAAGATAAATACATCAGAAAATAAAACTTTTAGCTCAAAGTAACAGAAGCCTGGACTAAACAGGCTTAAATATGAAACACTTGCTGTCTACTTCAAATTGAACTCAGGAGACAAATCACCCAGAGCTGGGCCAGCCACTCCACACGGTTGATGCTATCGCCCTTTCCTCTTTATCACCTTCAGCATCTGAAGCTCTTTCTGGGACTGCCCAATTTGTTGTCTAATTCAGGACACTTTCGAGTATGAAAGGGGGCGTTATGAATAATCACACTGGGACAGCAGGATTCATCTCATTCTCAAAATCGCTGCCACAGTTCCAAACACTGGTTCTCTCATCAGAGTCAAATGCAAGAAGCAAGGAGAAGAGGATATAAGACCAAGCTTGCTTCCTGGGCCTGCTCCTTTTATTAGAAAGAAACTGCTGGGGCCTGCCTGGTGGCGCAGTGGTTAAGTTTGCACGTTCCGCTTCTTGGCAGCCCGGGGTTCGCCGGTTCGGATCCCGGGTGTGGACATGGCACCACTTGGCAAAGCCACGCTGTGGTAGGCATCCCACATATAAAGTAGAGGAGGATGGGCATGGATGTTAGCTCAGGGCCAGTTTTCCTCAGCAAAAAGAGGAGGAGTGGCAGCAGATGTTAGCTCAGGGCTAATCTTCCTCAAAAAAAAAAGAAAGAAAGAAAAGGCTTTCTTAGAAGTTCATTAGATATCTACTTACACCTTATTGCCACCGTTAGCTGCAAAAAAAGCTGAAAATGTGTGTCAGCCAAGTAGAACCAGAATTGTCGCAATAAGCCTGGCAGACTAACAGTTTATCACCTGGAGCAGGGCCCACCAAACAAAATCAGGGATCTGTTAGCAAAGAATAAAGAGCCTTATTTGGTCTCCAACTGTGAAGGCCTCAGTCAACATCAACTTTCACCCTTCTAAAACGAGATCGTTCAGACATTGGTCTTTGAACATGATTCCATGTCAGAGTTTCTAGTGTATGCCAATATTCAGGCTCTCCTTTTCTTTCTAGTTTATGTTTTCTACCCTCCCTTGCATTCAGATGAGGCCATCTGACTGAATTCTGGCTAAAGGATAGAGAGCAGATGTAATCTGTGCCACTTCCAGGAAAGCCCCACAGAAACCTCCTAAGAACAGTTCTCCGTCTCTCTTCCCATCCGCTAACAGAAGGGAGAGGACTCGGCGAACACAGAGGAAGGCGAAGCGTGAGCTGGAAAGAGCTGGGTCCCTCAATGACCACAGGGCAGGCCCTCCAGACTGATGGGGCAGTGACATAAGTCACTGGAATCCTGAGGAGGCTTGTTAACATCAGCTAGCCTGTCCCAAACAACATAGCCCATTTTAGCAAATTTCTTATAAATTGAATTAATTTACATGTCTGATTAAGGTGGAAAAAACCATTCCGTTCTTACCTCCTTAGCCCATGGCACAGAGGAGGTCCTCATTACTTGTTTATAAATGACCACACGATAGGAAAACCCCAAAGAGAACGAAATAGGCTTTTCCATCTGGCATCTTTAAAATGAAAATCTAGAATATGGTGGACAGTCTTTATATCATATTCTGTGTTCACCGCTAAAGGAAAATCTTGATAACAACCCTAAAGCATTTTTAATATTTGTTTTCCAAAGTCAACTTGTCCCTCAGAATTGTCCCCCACTACTAGGCAGAAGGGGAACATTTGTCTTCCTGCAGAGGCACTTTGTACACAAACAAACACTGCTTCTCTTCACTTGCCAGCCGGGGTCATTTTGAGGGATTGCTCTTATCAGCCCTGTTTTCGTTGGCTGTCAGTTTAAAACAAGTGAGACCAGAAGCTGCTAAACACACCGAAATCTACATGCTGATGGCAGTCTCTCTGTGCTCTCTTTAAGCAAAATCGCTGGCCTCCCTGCTCCCCTCCCTGTGGGCTGCCTCTCGTTGCCCTGCAGGAGGTGGGGGGGATTGGGGGGGTTGGGGAGGGGGGAGGGAGCACAGGGCCTGGGACGCGCAGGCTGCCTCCACCTGACAACGCTCTCAGGACCTCAGTGGCCGAGACGTCACAAGTTGCTGCTTACCAGGGACTGCTTCTCATCGTGGGGATTTGGTTAGATCCTTTCCTCTGATCCTCTGTTAAACCAAACAACAACGAAACAATAATAATAAAATATAAATAAGTTTAAAATGATAAAATTGACTTGGGAATAAATTATATACCTTAAAATACATTTGTATGGGCCTCACCAGGCTCGTTCCACTGTGAGCCAACTCTGGGGGATAGGAGGATTAAGAGGCTGCGTGTTGAAGTCGGGGAGGCTGGGGTCAGAACGCTTTACCGGCAATGTGGCTTTGGATCAGAGCTTGTCCTTTCTGACTCTTCGTTTTTCTTATGCAAAAAAAAAGAATGGAGTCACTGAACAAAGCATTAGGCTTTTGTTGGGAGGCAAATATAAGAAAAAGTTTGGTTAATAATCGGAGACCTGACGCTGTTGCCCGGAAAGCCGTGTGAAGCCCTGGGTGCTACGGGAGCTCGCGGTGCCCTGGCCGGGGCAGAGCGGCCACGGGGACACCGCTGTTTCCAGGCGGTCTGAGCGAAAGGACTCAGGCTCCAAACTTCCTCCTGCTTGTATGCTAGATTCCTTCGGGTCCAGCGTCATTCCCGAAGGTGCCATTTTATTGCACTCAGCACAGCTGGAAGACCGTCCTATCTCGAACAGTTCTAGGATGCCAAGCCCTCAGCCAAGGGCGCAGAGGCAGCAGGCGACCATAGTGCTTTCTCCTCGTCAAAGAGCTAAACAACAGCAACAAAAGAACGGCAATATCTAAAGGAGCTTTCACCTCCAGGCATGAGTCCAGGTTACCCCGGGGCGCAGGTCCTTGCAGAGCTGTAAACGCTGAAGGCGAGCCTCCCAGGCAGAAACGGGCGTCCAGGACCCTGGGCACCACGTGCTCCCGGCGCGCGTGCTCGCTGGGCGCGGCGCTGCAGAAACCACGCCATGGGGCCCTGCGAAGCCTCTCTTCCCCAGAACCCTGCAGGCTGGTGAGTCCCTCTGTCTGGAGAAGGCCCAGTCCCCTAGCATTGCTGATCACAGCACAGCAGCTGCATGAACGTTCTTGTCCCAAAGGGACGAGGATCTTCCAAAGCGTCTGCGCCAGCGCCCTGGTAGGCAGACCTCCACAGCCAACGTGAGAAAGAGAGCGCCCGAGCAAAACGGGGTGTCCTGAAGACAGCCTGCACCTGTATCCCGGATCTCAAAAGCCGTCGCAGAGGATCTCTCGGAAGTGTAGACTCTTGGTTGACCTCATGTGTGAGCCACGCCCGGGCTCCTCATTCAATTTGATAGTCTGCTCTTTTCCTAAATCTGCAACACAAGCACCTGGATTGTCTTGTTGCAAAATCAGCCGTGTTGCAAAATCCAGGAAGAAGATACTAGAGGCTGGGGTTCACAAAATTCTTAGGCTTCGCCCAATAAGAAAATTAATAATTAATTAATTTAAATGATCAATTAATTCATTACATGGAAACCGAATTAAAAGTCTGTTAGGGATCAGCCAGGTCCCGCAGCGCGTGGGTTCGCACCTTCAGCTTCCGTGCCACACATTGGCCTGCTGGAATCGGGATGAGGACCTACACACCTCTTGGCAAGCCATGCTGTGGCAGGCGTCCCACATATAAAGTAGGGGAAGATGGGCACGGATGTTAGCTCAGGGCCAGTCTTTCTCAGCAAAAAGAGGAGGATTGGCGGCAGATGTTAGCTCAGGGCCAATCTTCCTCAAAAGTAAATAAATAAATAAATAAATAAATAAGTCTCTTAGATTTTCCAGTCCACTTAGTGCCTTCTATGATAAAATAATCCAATTCAAGGTGAGAAAATTTTACCGTTTGTTACTTGTGATACTTACCTTACTATCCCATCAAAAATCTCATTTATAAGCTGTTTTAAGATGATATGTTGTGCTTATGTGTTCCACAGGGAACACAATGTTTACTAGACAATTTTGTGAGTCACAATTCTCGCTCCGTACTTATCTCATTTTATTTCATGACACTCACTATTTTGTGCTTTACTAGGTGCCAGGCCCTGTAGTAGTCTCAATGCATATTACTAATTCATTTAATTCTCATAATACCCTATAAGACTGTTACTGTTGTTGTCCCCAGTTTTCAAAGGAGGAATTTGAGGCACAGAGAGGTTAAGTAAAGCCCAAGATCACACAGCAAGCTCAGAGCTGGAATTTTCACGCAGGAATCTGGCTCCAGGGTGTGTTAACTCCAACCACAGCTGCCTTCTTAATAAATCCCTAAGGAGGGGCTGGCCCAGTGGTGTAGTGGTTAAGTTTGCGCACTCCTCTTTGGTGGCCTGGAGTTCACAGGTTTGGATCCCAGGCATGGACCTAGCACTGCTTGTCAAGCCATACTGTGGCGGTGTCCCACATAAAATACAGCAAGATGGGCAACAGATGTTAGCTCAGGGCCAATCTTCCTCACAGAAAGTAGATCTATCCATCAATCTTACTGTGACCTCTGAGAAAGGTGAGGTCTTCAGGCCCTCACCGGAAGGACGTGCCTCTTCCTTGGCCCTCTCGTTCTGTTCCACGTGTCTGGAGACCAGAGGCTGCTTTTAATACATGTTGGCTGGGTAAATAAAGGTGTAAGTATTATTCTAAGTTTACAAGGAAAAATTGAAGCTCTGAAGAGCTAAGTCAGGGCAGAGCTACTCGAGAATCAGTCCAGTCTGCCTGCTTCTACAGCCGGTGCCATTTGCCCTCCCCACACCGCACACCACTGTCTGCCGCACGTGCTCCACAACCTCCCGGTGGATTCCTCCCGCGTGCATTAGCATGTATGTTTGCGCTAGACATTCTCCTCAACCCACCTAAGAACTTCTCAAGGACGGGGGAGTCATTTTGTTCCTCTTGCATCCCCAGCACCCCACTGTTTGTAACAAAGAGCACCCAGCAAATGTTTGTTGGAAGTATTGTAATATAAATGAGAGGATGAAGGATAACTTAACAATTATGCCGTTATTTGCTTCTTTAAAACAACCTTTTCCTTGTTTTTTTTACAGAAGGCTACAGTCAATGATGAGATCATTTTTATTCTATCACCATAACTGTTGCTTGAGAAAAACATTAAGAATCTCCTTCCAGGGGCTGGCCCCGTGGCCGAGTGGTTAAGTTCGCTCGCTCCGCTGCAGGCGGCCCAGTGTTTCGTCGGTTCGAATCCTGGGCGCGGACATGGCACTGCTCGTCAGACCACGCTGAGGCAGCGTCCCACATGCCACAACTAGAGGAACCCACAACGAAGAATACACAACTATGTACCGGGGGGCTTTGGGGAGAAAAAGGAAAAAATAAAAAAAAATCTTTAAAAAAAAAAGAATCTCCTTCCAGAAATCTCGGGAAATCAATTTGTGTCCTCATGAAGGCCCTGAAGCCATCTGGTACTCAGCTGCTGGAGTTGTTTATTCATACTTTTGCCTATTCATCTGTTTTCTGTTTCCTTTTGTCCATTTCTCACATAAGATAAACAAAAACCTGTCAGCGTGTGACGAAAGCCAAGCGCCCGAACCGGCCTGTGGTGAGAATAAGGGCATTCTTCAGGTGGAGGGAGGAGAAAGAGTGGAGGAAGGAAAACCTACTTCTTACTCTTACAAGACAAAAGATCGTTTTAAAGCACTAATTATGTAGTTGTCTTGTGTCTGACCTTTGAAATGACCTTTGGATGGCAAACACGTTAGGAGTATGAGATGGAGCCATTCCAGTCATGCAAACATTTCCATGCAACATGATTACTACTTTTCATATTACTGAAAGAATTTCTGATCCTTTCACTCCGGCAAAAAGTTCTGCTTCTCTAATCAGAGAATGAGTTCATAGAAAGGCATCGGTTTTCTAATAAAAAAGATAGCATTCTCCTATCAATTCAGAAACATGGGGAAGTTATTAGTAATTCCTCACCATCTTTATCTAATGATAATTTGGAGTTGATCCCTTCCAATTAAATGTCATAAGTGACAGAACACCCAAATCTAATTGGCTTATTCAAAATAAAATTAATTCTCCCACAACTAGAAGGACATGCAACTAAGATATACAACTGTGTACAGGGGGGTTTGGGGAAATAAAGCAGGAAAAAGAATAAATAAATAAATAAAATTAATTATCCCACATACCTGAAAAGTCCAGAGTTAGGATTGAAATCAGGAAAGGTTTGATCAGGATGTAAATAAAATTGCTAGGGCCTGGTTTCTTCTCTTTTTCATCCCTGCTGCCCTCTGTGTGAGGGCTTATTCTCATATGACTCCTACATGGCCAGATGAAGATGGCAGCTTGGGCAACAAGTTTCCAGCTACTCTACAGAGGGAAAGGATTACCCCTTTCAGTTCCAGAAGCCTCAGCAAATATCTCATCATCATTCATTAACTTTGATGGTGTCACACCCATTCTCCAACCAACCACTGAGACCAGAGGAAGCCCAGGCTCTGATTGCCCAAGCCTGAATCACTTACAACTGCTGGACCTCGAGCTATGGGATGGAGAGGTGAGACTACCCTACTGGAACCATCAGTAGATCCCCAGAAGAAAATCTGAGCTATTAACCCAAGAAGAGCAAACAGATAATGAACAGCAAAGATGCAAATGACTACCTGAGTAATGGAACCTGCATTCTACAGAAAATTATTCAGTCATAGATTTCTTTTTTGAGGAAGATTATCCCTGAGCTAACATCTGCTGCTAATCCTCCTCTTTTTGCTGAGCAAGACTGGCCCTGAACTAATATCCATGCCCATCCTCCTCCACTTTATATGTGGGACACCTGCCACAGCATGGCTTGGCAATTGGTGCCATGTCCACACCTGGGATCCAAACCGGTGAACCCCAGGCGGCCGAAGCAGAACCTGCGAACTTAACTACTGCACCACCGGGCTGGTCCCCATAGATTTTTTTTTTAAGTGATAACATTAAAATCAGACCAATTTCTATATGACCTAATTTTGTAAAAATAAATATATTTCCACATTAAGAGATTTAAAGGAAATATTCACATTTAATATATCAAAATAAAATCTTAATATAAATATTAATATCTTTATACAAATTAATTGGGGAAGGTATGACAGAGAGTGTCACTTTGCAGCACCCATTCTCCTCTTTGCTTTTCTTCTTTAGAAAAGAAGACAAAAACTGAAACAAGCAGAAAGAACACAATATTTGTATTTCAAGGCACATTACCACTCGGCTAAATGCACATTTCTCTGTCTCCCTGGTTGCCATGTACAGCCGTTGGCCAAGTTCCAGCTAAAAAGATATAAGCAACAATGTTGAGGTATTAGGAGGTCTCATTAAAGTGGAAGTGATGAACCCTTCCTCGCCTCTTCTTCATCCTGTTGGCTGGGATGAAGAGGATATGACTGGAGTTAGAGATGACATGGATAGAAGTGTCCCAAGGCCCTGAAAATTGTACAGACCTCAGCAACTACCTTTCCAGCCCTCAACGACTATCTCCAGATTTATTTTATGTGAAAGACAAACACTCATTCTGTTTTTATAAGACAGTATAATTTTGAAAGTTTATAGATGCTATAGTTGTTTACGATCCTTATCACACAGAGCCAAATCCAATCTTAAATGATACAGAAGAACACATATCACATTTTTGTAGTTTCCCTAAGGAGCAATATGGGAGAACATATTGGGAGCCTCAATTAATATTGTAAGTAAAAGCAAAAATGAAAATTGTTTCATCTATTCCCATATTGGGGATTTATTTGACAGAATATTGGGTAAATTTGACCTGATTTAAAAGAGTGGTGTTCAGAGAACATTATTTTGATCCAAGAGTCTGATGAAGGCTATTGAATCTCATGTCTAGGGAATAATTTGAGTCTTAGTCATTAAATCAAGATTCCTTGTAAATGATAATAGGACGGAGTGATGAAGGGCAAGTCACTGCCCTCCAGAATCTCAAGGGTCAGATGAAGATAGGTGGGAAGGCAAGCACTTAACAAATAGTGTGCAAATGTTGTTTCGGAAGCACGTACAGAGTTCTATGGAGCACACAGGAGGGGCACCTATGTTAGCCTTGGTGGTCAAGAGAGGACGCTGAGGGTAGAACGACCTGCAGGCACAAGCCAAATTGTTCCATTAGGATGTTTTGTGCTCACCTTTGGCGGATTAGCAAACCCATATGGGAAAATTTCACTTCCCCTTAAATGTCCAATCATCCAATTTCCATTTGAGAAGGACCAAGATTTGGCCGAGAACTTGGCCCAACCACAGCAAATCCCTACTCCAGGAGATAAAAGCAAAACTTGAACCTAGCCCAGAAATATCGATTCCTGAAGTAAGTTCCTAAACTTGCATCTCTTTCCAGATTGAGAAACCATTAGTGGTATGGAGTACCAGAGTATCATTTTGGCAGTCATGCACAAAAGAACCACATTTTCTCTCCCTGCACTTATAGCTCAACTCTCTCTATGATTTAATGCCCCTCTTTTTGCAGCTCAAAGGTTCACAAGGCCTCAAAATGAACATTGTTGAGAGTTTTGTTAGGACGATCTCTTTGGAACATTTATAAACATACCCAGACCTAAGGAGAAGGTCCTGTTGTTGAGAAACGCTGTGACTCCTTCTAAAGTGAAAAATAGAAAGCCAGTAGTTATTCATAAGAGATCTACTCTAATAAAAAAGTGGTACTGTAAGAAACACAACCTTGTTTTGGTTAAGATTCCGAGCAAAGAGTCACACAGAGAAAGCGAAATAACACGATAGAGATGACGATAACTCCCATCGTAGATCTCCAGTGAGGCAGGGTTTGGAAAACTCCGAAGCCCTCAAGGGCTGAGCAGGCCTCACCCGGGAAGCAGAGAAACCTCGGCTATGGGGACTGTGGAACAACCCAGCAAAGGGAGAAGCCATTTACTCAGCTCCAACAGATATGACCACTTGGGAGTGCAGCCCAGTTTCCAGATCCGTCTTTTAAGAAAAGGTAAAAATGAGATTTTTATGTGGATTCTCCTACTTTTTATACCAATGGCTACAGGCTTGATTAGGCCATATATGCTGCAATGAGCCATCTCTGCAAGGAATAGCAGAAACATTGACTTAGAGCTCCTTTGGCCGTAAGAGAAACAGCAGGATGTGTAAAAGGATACGAGATTCCTCTCAATATCTACCTTAAAACGAGAGGAATGATAGACTTGGTTAGACTTATTCGACATGAATTACGAAGAAAAAGAGATGCTAATAATATCATCTTAAAGTCATTATCTTCTATTAAACCTTACTTCCTATTGTTTTTAGACAGCTATTCTAAGATACTTGCAATTTTATCTAAACTTAGACAAGTGGAGATGCGACATTTACAATCACTTCCCAGTCAGTCCTTCTCAGATCGCAGACAGGATGAAATCGAGAGAGTAACGAATTGTGCATACACCATGGGATGACTTTCGAATGTCTTCATGGACACCCTATTGAGCATATTGATTACTTCAGATAGACGGGGAAGTAAAGGAAGTCAAACTGCAGCCTCTGCAGCTAAATTCTCAGGAGCTGTGTTAATTCACTAATTCAACAAATATTTTTGGAGTAGTAAGTTTTATGCATTACAGATGCATAAAGAGGAAGAGTTCAGAGGTTCTAACAGTAGGGAAAGTCACTTATCTTCTTTGGCTGGGCGATCGAGCGGACCATCCCAGTCTTAAGTAACTTTCTACACCCAGTTGTTTAAAATTGTAAAGGGATTATTTACATGACAAAATTTCACAGATTCACTGAAGCTCAAATCTACACTGAAATGTGCTAAAACTCTAGGGGCTAATGAGCATAGCCAGTACGCTGAAGCAACTCATGCCTCTGATGCTGAGCTTCTCATATCCCACAGATGGTGAGGTTCAGGTGGACAGAGATTCATTTTTAGTTGTGTGCCAGGCACAGTTCCAGGTCCTGGGGCACAAGATAAATAAAGTGTGGTCCCTGCCCTCAGGAAGCCCAGAGCGTGGGGGCACCTCATGACCGGCTGGAAGACACAGACAGAGAGGCCCTTAGACCCCACTTCCCAGCAAACATCCCAAACATCAGCTGGGCGAGGAACCCTCTGACAGAAACCCACCCCCTCCCACCACCCACACCCAGAAGATAGAACCAGACCATTCTAGCTTCCAGCAAGTTCCCTTACATGTTGTGAATTCCAGCAGAGTGCTAGGTAGAGTTTCCATTTTAACATTTATCTGAGGAGGAGAATGGATGACAAAATTCTATTCTTTAGAATTTGACACCTCGGAAAATTCCACTGCTTTGTTCTCAGAAAGCTAACTTACAAGGTAAACAAACAGGTCTGTTAGCCTGCGGGAAACACAAGGCTCATGACTGAAAATATTTGTATTTGTTTATTTAGCCATTTATCCACTGGTCCATTTATCTAACAAATAACTGAGGAGCAGCCACGTGTGCCTCTGGAAACCCTCTCCATTGGCTTAACGCACGTTCTCTTGTTCTGCTTCCCTTGCCCCTCTCTGTCCCTTCTTTTATTTCCTCTTTTGTTTACCATTCCTTGTTTGTCTTGATGTTGACATCACCTCCTGACCAGTCATTCACCCTCTTGTTGCTCTTGACAGGCTCCGTGGAGAATCTCATGCAAACTAAAGATTGTGCTAACCCACAAGTGACTCCCAGAACCACGTGTCTAATACTGTATCTCTCCAACCTTCTCACCCGTTATTTCCAATCTGCATTAGACATTTCAACCTGGAGATCTTGTTGGTATCTCAATCCTAATGTGTTGCAAATAATCACTTTTTTTTTCTTTTGCTTGCATGCAAATGTTTCCTACTCTCATGTCCCCTGTTCTGTTGAAGACGCTTATCCAAGCTGCCAATCTTCAACCTCTGCCTTTTCCTTGCTCCCCACATCCAACCCACTAGAGAGTCCCAACAAGGCTTACTCTGAGAAATCCTTTGCATCTTTTCTCTGTTTTCCATCACTGCTGTCACTATTTTAGTTCAGGTTTTATTATTTATTTCAGAATTGAAGTAGTGGCTTCCCAACCAGCCTCCATCTTTTTTCTCTCCTTCCCATCCGTGTTCTCATTACTCACAGATTTCTGAAGCACATCCTTTAGTAAGTATTCACCCTGAGAAAACCTCTAATATTCTTCTTTCTCCAAACAAATGAAGTCTTCTATGGGCTAAATTGTGTCCACTCAAAATTCATATGTTAAAGTCCTAACCCCCAGTACCTCAGAATCTGACTCTTTTAAAGATAGGGCGTTTAAATAGGTAATTGAGGTTAACTGAGGTCATGAGGGTGGGCCCTAATGCAGTATAACTGGTGCCCTTGTAAGAAGAGGAGATTAGGACACAGACACACACAGACGGAAGACTACGTGAAGACACTGGGAGAAGGCAGCCATCTTCAAGTGAAGGAGATGGGCTTGAAACAACCTCGTTGACACCTTGATCTTGAATTTCAAGCCTCCAGGACTGTCAGAAAATAAATTTCTGTTGTTTAAGCTACCCAGTCTGTGGTTCTTTGTCATAGCAGCCCTAGAAAACTAACACAAGGTCCCATCTCCCTATGTCAACATCCAGAACTGTAGAGCATGCTACAGTGTGCCGCCCAGGTCCTCCTTATAGTTCTGCCAGCTGCCCAGCTGCTTGCCTGCTGATGGCTCACAGCTGGGACCTGCCCCAGGAACTGCCTAGGCTGAAGGGAGCTGCCTCTGGGGCAACTCACACTCGATGACTCACTGCGAGATATAGAGGCCCAGCCCACCCCTCTGCCTCCACCCAGGATGTCTCTAAAGGGCCGTCTCAGCTTCAGAGTTCCTCATGGCATTGGCTTGGCCTCTGTTGCAGCTGCATCACAGTTCAACCACTCCTTCTACCCAATTCTGCTTGTCTCACTTCCTTCTCCCTTAGAAATGTTGCCCCTCTAGGCATACGCCAATAAATGTAAAATAAAACACACAGGTCTCCATCTCAACATCCGTTTCCAGGGGAGCCCAGGCCGTGACAAAGCCTTTCCACAAATTGACCAAACCTATTCCTTCTTCCCAAAACGCAGGTCCATCTTCATTGTTCAAAATCGGGGCCCACCACACATGCTGTTCCCTCCATGGGGCCTTCCCAGTTGGAGGTAATCCAGCTTCCTCTGAGCTGCCAATTGTACCACTACTCCTTTGTATGATATTTATCACTTCTATTTCATTTAATGTCTGGGTCTCACTTCTTTTATTACAATGAATATTCTTCGAGGTCAGTGTCTCTCTCCTTCATTCTTATATTTCTAAAATCCCTAGCACGATAATTACTGTTGTTAAAAGTGGGAAAAGACTAAATTCAAAGCTGATCGTCTCTGTTTTAGTATAAGAAGTGGTCACCTTTAATTCTTTCTCCTGCCACTGTCATCAATTTACACTTATTGAGAAAAGAAGGTTTCAGTCATATAATAGAATAAAGCCAGTGTTGGATTATATTTATATTTATATAGCTAAATAGGCCAAGCAAAATTCCATAATGCCAAGCCACTCAGTCGAATTGCCAGGGAGAGCGAGGCACTCAGATGAAAATAATGACAACAGTGATACTCGCAATGACAGTTGATAGTATCAGCTACCATCACCTAGGAAGTGTTCACTACTTGCTATGCAATATACTGAATCACACGCATCATTTAATTTGATATGCCTTAAGTACAATTAACCTCATCTTAAAAAAGAGGAAACGTGGGGAAGGTAAACATTGTACCCGTGGTCATGTAGTAAATGAATGCATGCAACTATGCCTGATTCTAAAGACCATGCTCTTGACCTTTTCCCCTGGGGTAGAACCACTCAGTCAGCTTGAGCACAAAATTCCTCTGAGAATGTGGGCATAGGATGCATTCCTGGCTTTATTAGGATCATCCAGCTGTATATCACTTATGTCTCAGCTTCTATTCACCTCTGTCACCACCTGCAAAGCACCTATACCTCTCCTATAGGACCAGATCTGGGGCTCAGTCCTGATGCTCACCCATTTGTTATTTGGCATCAAACCATGCTACACTTTAAGTCTTAACTGGGATGCCAGGTTTTTTACTTCACTGTAAGACCCAGCTCCTACAAGGTGCCCTCTCATTCAGTAAGACACTATTGAGTATTTATGTTCCTAAAATAGGCGCAGGACTCTTCCTGGCATTGGGTGCACGATAGTGAACAAAACTAACACATTCCACTGTTCACTGCTTTCACCCCAACACCTAGACCATTGCCTAGAAAATAGTAGATGCTCAATAAATAGTTGTTGAATGAAGAAAGAAGGCATGAATCATTGATTTTTGCCTTGGCCCCTTGATTTAGCTTCGTCCCCTTCTTCCCCACAATGCTCATGCCTTCTGGTCCTGAATTTTGGTAAATACGTTTCTCTCCCTGGGCCACATTCCTGCTTCCTCCTCTTCTCACCTCCACCCTCATCTCTGACCAGTCCAATGGTTGAGTTAATTTCTACTTTTCAGTTCCTACTAGAGGATGCCATTCAGGATTAGGTGATTACCAGTCCGCTTAGGCTAAGTGATGCTGTGGTGACAATTGACTTCACTATCTCAGTGCTGAGGACAACAAAAGTAAGTTTATCTTTCATTCATGTGACTGTTCATCAGATGCAGCTTTGCTCCAGAAGCAGCATATCTGAGATACACTAATATTAGTTAGACAGCAAAGGGAGATGACAATCACAAGATAGCTCTTAGAGCTTCTGCTTGGAAGGAACACTCATCACTTCCATTTGTATCTCATCAACCAAAGCAAGTCATGCGGCCAAACCTCAATTCAAAGTTTAGGGGTACCACAAGTCATCTGGCCAAGCCCAATGTCAAGGAGACAAGGACAGATAACTCTTCCGCAGGCAGGAGCAGTGAATCAAGTCATGTCAAGCTGACCCTTGCAAGCCTGGAAACCTGGATGTGTTCTCTGCCCCCAAATTCACTGGAAGCCTGATTGGATTAGAAACTAAAGAGACGTTAGAATGAACGAGGGACGGAGTAGTTTCCGACACCACCTTGAAACTGTTCTGATCCCATGGAGATAGTCCCAGAGCACTGTCTTATCATCTAACGCATGAAATCAATGGCCTCCAAACTTCCCTTCAGCTCTGTGTTCTATGTCAAATAAAAACACCCTGAAAGAGTCTTTGGAGAACGCTCAGCAGTGTCGGTGACTTTTACTTTGTGGCCATCATTTTAACATCTCAAAGTATGAATATGAAATATGAGAAAAAGATAAATTGAGGACCTTCAGGATTACCCTGAAGCCAGAAGAAGCAAAGTATCCACATTATACAGTATTTTGCTGTCTTCATTTTGGAAAACTTCCTGGTAATGGTTGCTCTTTGTGACTACGTCATTTTCAACAGCAAAGCAACATGCAAGACCAACAGCCTCCATCTGCTTGTCTGTTAATTAAGATTGCCCTCTGATTTGCAGCTAGTTTAAAATCTTGTCATCTTCAAGGCTGGCCCTCTTTCATAAGCCTGGGCTCACTGTACTCAAAAATGATTATCCATTCCTTTTAAAATCTAAAATTTGCCTTTAAAATGGAGTTTTGGTTGCTTTCTGTTTCTGTTGTGTGAAAAATTGGAATTTAGGCCATCCTCAACCAACAGATAGGAGGTGTATAAAGACAAAAGCAGGTCACCGGTAAGGTCCAGAGGGATAGCTAAAAGATGAAGCAAGTTGGATGAAGAGGGCCATTGTGTTCGTTCAGGTACTGTTTTTATGAACAGCTCTAGAAATCTCTAGCCTTCATTAAAATCCAGCTTGTGTCTCTCTACTAGCTTCATGGATCACTGACGCCCAAGTTTGGCATCTTTTGACAAACATGACACTATGTCACAGAGCTTGTAGGCGTAGTCTGGCAGAGGAGGTGCCCTGTGTCTTCCAACTTATCAGGCCTTGAACAGAGCTTATCACGCCATGACTGAAGCCGCCTGAACTCAACGTGTCCACAGGACCAACAACTACGTGCCAGTCAGATGTGAACTGATTACTTTTTAGGTCAATCTCCTATCACAGTTCAGTCAGAAAAAAACTGAATGTGTGGTATTTTATTGAGTTAGACAGTACAGTTACAGAAACAGGTATATCTCTTTGTGAGGAATTTTACAAATGACCCTCTCAGACCATGTCCCACTTGACTACAAATCAAATTCCTGTTTTAGGTTTGCTCATTTTTAAACTTTCCAGAAAATGCTCAGTCAAATATCAGATTTACATCACATGAAGATATGATTATAAATGAAAAATGTTGAGTTTTAAAATCTAACACAGCAAACCTTAAACTCCCAAATGAATTTCATCCTTTTTTTTTTTTAAAGATTTTATTTTCTTCCTTTTTCTCCCCAAAGCCCCCCAGTACATAGTGGTATATTCTTCGTTGTGGGTTCTTCTAGTTGTGGCATGTGGGACGCTGCCTCAGTGTGGTTTGATGAGCAGTGCCATGTCCACGCCCAGGATTTGAACCAACGAAACACTGGGCCGCCTGCAGCGGAGCGCGCGAACTTAACCTCTCGGCCACTGGGCCAGTCCCATGAATTTCATCCTTTTCAAAATAGCTACCAGCACTCCCCTTAGTCCAAATGCTGCCCTTCCATAACACTAGAAAAGCAGTTTCATGTACTGAGTCACAACCAGAAAGTGGGGAACATTTAAAAAGCTTCAAGTCTTATATGGCCAAGGAGGTGTAAAGTAGGATTGCACCACTTTTTTCAACAGCTGTGTCCCATTTTGATGCATAGTAAAATCTCACCCAAGGAACGATCTCAACCCGATGGGAAGCCAGGCAGAGGGAGACTGGAGGTGAGGCAGACATCAAACAAGTTGCCAGAGCTTCTGTGGTTAATGAAGTATTGTGGTGGACACATCCATCATATCGCTGGCCAAGTGTCTGGATCTGTGTTTAAGGGGGAAAATTCCAGGTTATCCTTTCTATCAACTTATCTCAATGATCCCTAGTCTTTATGAAAATAAATGGCTCTTATATTAGAAAGAAGTTGGAAAAGTTTGTAGCCACATCTATATTTTTTACCCCAAATCCTCTTACTCAGTTGAAATAGCTAATTTATTCATCAAGTAAATATTTATTAAGCCTGTATGTTGTGCCATGAAATGTGTTATGAGTGGAAATGAACAATTAATTTATGGTTCTTCACTTACAGAAATTACTTTATGGGGGAGGACAAGAAAATTGATCATAAAACAGTCTGATGAGAGTCATAATAGATGGAGGCAACAGATGCAGTTGGATGGGAAGTCTTCCTAATGGTAGTAATATCGAGTCTGAAATGCAGAAATGAAGGATCAGTTGGCCAGACCAACATGAGGCCCAGGGGAGAAGAGGGAGTGCACCAGGCAGAGGAAGTAGTGGGGCGAGGATCAGACTGCAAGGGCATGGCCTGTCAGGGAAGAATCTCCAGAGAGTAAGGGACATGGGGAGAGTGAAGGCCAGTCTTGGCCTCTAATTCACTCCCCAAAGCCTAAAGCCTCATCGCCAATGAGCACATTTAAAGGAACGTGTCAAAAGCACATTCATTCAGACACCTGGGATAGATCATCCTTAACTTCCCCTAGCCTTTCCATTTCATAAATTGGTTTTCACATATGTTTCCTCTACTTCAGTAGTATCCTTAAATACTTTCACTTGTTCCCATCTTACCTAACTACTTGAATCAGACTAACACCATTTCTTGCTCACAATCCTACTTCCGGCTTCCAACCTTTCTCCCTCCCACCACACCTCTTTCTTTCCTACCATTCATTCTCCTTTGTATCCAGATGATTCTTATTAAAACACACTTGATTATGTATTTCCCTGCGAAAAGTTCTACACTGACCCTCAAGTCTGCAAGACAATATGAGACGTCTACACATGACTGAGGAATATCTTGGTGAGTGGGCCTGTTTACTTCTCTAACTCAGTTTCCCAAAGCCTGGGCTGTATACCACCAGTTCTGAGAAAGTTAACAAGGAATTTTCAAGGAGAAAGAGGTTTTAAGGTAAAACAAACTTGGGAAACCCTGGGAAAAAATTACACAAGTTTCCTTATTGTGTCTTTAACATAAAAATATGTTTTTTGACTCTTTAAGAAATGAGTACATCATTCAGAGTTTCCCAAATTTCACTAAGGAATCCTGACATGTGTACATGTATTCGCACACATCCCTTGAGAGTATCTCAATGTTCCACGTTGTGGTAGGCAGAGTAATGCCTCCCAAAGATGCCCATGTCCTTATCCCCATGGCAAAGGGACTTTGCAGGTGTGATTAGGTTAAAGACCTGGAGAATGGGGATTTTGTTTTGTATCATCTGGGTGGGCGCAATCTAATCACATGAGCACTCGAAGCAGAAAGCTGTCTCAGCCTGAAGAGGAAGGCAGAAGGGGAAGGCAGAGAGATTCCAAAACGAGAAGGATCTGATGCTCCACTGCTGGTCCTGAGTTGTGGAGGGTCACGTGGAAGAACCAGAGAGAGGACTTTAGAAGATAAATGTGATCCCCAGCCGACAGCCAGCAAGGAATCAGAGACCTCAGGCCAATAACCTGAATAAGCTTGGAAGCCAAGTCTTCCCCAGAGCCTTCAGAAAGGACGTCATCCCTGCCAATTCTTAATATCAGCCTCGTGGAACTCTAAGCAGAGGAGGCAGCTAAGACTCGCCATGCTGGACTTTTGGCCAACAGAACTGGGAGATAAGAAATTGTGTTGTTTGAAAAGGCTACATTTGTGGTCATTTATTATGGCAGCAATAAAAAGCTAGTGCCTTCATCTCTCATCACAGCTTGCTTATTCTCTGCACACCATTCATACTGCCCTGCCTGTGGCTCCCTAGAAACAGATGTTCTCTCAAGTGTCTTGGTTTTGATCACTATGCCTGGAATGCTTTTTCCTTTATTTCTCTTCATTCCAAGATACACCCACTAATACTCACGTCTTACCCCACCTGCTCGCCAAGGCCTGACTGTTGACTCCAGCAAGGCTTGGTCTGAGCATCATCTGCTCCAGCATTCCATGGCCTTCGCATGTGATCCTAAGGTTCCCTCTTCACTTGTCCAGCTCTCCCAGAAGGGTTTAAGAGCAAGACACTAAATTAATCAAACAAGGAGGCCATTAGACTGAGGTGGCTCTAATACTGTGGCACCTAGATAGACAAACCACAATGTAAGCCTGTTAATGCCTCAAGGTTACGAAATCTAACCCTAAGGACAATCAGTCACGAGCAACCAACTAGGCTTTAAGCTATAGCCAATCAATAATTTCCTTACTATGCTTCTGTCTTTTCTCTATATTAGTCTCTCCCCGAGCTCCTAACCGCTTCCGGTTTGGTACTACCTGATTCGAATTGATTTTTGCTCAAATAAGCTCCTAACATTTTTAATATGCCTCAATTTATCTTTTAACGAAGGACAATATCTTATTCATCTTTTCATCACCAGTATCAATCTGGCAGAGAAAAGGTGATCAGAAATGTGAAGAACTGATGAATGCAAATAAAGATAACTAGCTAACAGCCTACATTATAGGACTGCCTCGCAAGAGAGAGATGAGAGCTGGACACAGAGCTCTGGGGTCTGTGAGGGGTGGGCAACACAGCTCACCCAAGCACAGAGGTTGGGGATAGTATTTTTTAAGTATTTTCCAAAGTATTTTTCAGTCCCTAGACGTTCTCTTGCCCTCAGGCGCCCCTCCCATTAAAGAAAAATCATTCATTTCTTCAGGAGAGGGACAGTACAACCTCGCCCAAAGTGCTTTTGCTTGGCTCTGAGTTTCTTATTAGACTTCTTTTGATCCACAGTGAAGCCATAGACTTGAAATTCCAGCTCTGTAAAGAGAGAAAGGGATTTTTCTAAATTCCACAAGCTTTTTGGATCAAGAGCGATGCTTTACATCTGAGCATATCGTTTTAACATAAGCCACAGTGTAGCTGGTATAGAGACATTTTAGTAAGTTGTCTAATGTCTGAATCTACTGGTTTAAAGGAAGGGAGTTGAACCCAGGTGTGGGTGACTCCCAAACCCATACTTTTGCCCACTATAGCATGTTGTCTCAAAAGAATTTACTGCTTCTGGAAATAGGGATTCTCCTGTCATTGACCATAAGCAACCTGATGCTTAATGACCTTCCGGCTTCGATGATGTAGGGAAGATTTGCACATGAACAGGTGGCTCTCCTGGTGACCTTTCAAACGAGGTCCAAACCTTAGACTCTATAAAGTTATGAAAATGCTGTTTTACTTACTTAAAAATTAGTTTCAAATGTTATAACTACTTCATATTTAAATTAAAATGTAACTCTGAACCACTTTGGATAATTCAATCTTCCATTTAACTAACAGGGAAAAGAGATTAGGCACATGAATTATTTGCTGAAATGAGCATCCACTTAGTCGAAAGCAACAAAGGGTTTATGTTCTTAATCCTTCTCCAAATGGAATTTGGGCATAGAAATACCATACGCACTAGAATTGCATATAGCTAATTAAATAATAAATTATATATATTTTTAAGTATGTATAAACATATACTATATATACATAGTGAAATATGCATGAGCAACATTAAAAAAAGAAAGTTGAAAAGTAGTATGTGAGGCACAATTCTGCTTTTGTTTAAAGTTTACTTCATTATGTAGAATATCAACAGAGAGCCTGAACGTATACACATACAGGCCTGCAACAAAAGCTTAGCTAAGGTGTGATTATTTCAGAAAAGTGGGAGTAGAGAGGGAAACGGAAGAATCATTTATATATATAACCAAATTCTGTTTTTAGTCATGAGCTACTGATGTTCTAATTATTATTATTATTTTCTTTTTTTTAAGGTATGGTTTTTGGTGAGGAAGATTAGCCCTCAGCTAACATCTGTTGCCAATCTCCCTTTTTTTTCCTCCCCAATTTCCCAGTGCATAGTTGTATATCCTAGCGTACGTCCTTCCAGTTCTTCTATGTGGGAGGCTGCCACAGCATGGCCTGATGAGCGATGTGTAGGTCCACGCCCGGGATCTGAACCAGGGAACTCCAGGCCACCAAAGTGGAGCACACGAACTTAACCACTACGCCATGAGGCCAGCCCCTCTAATTATTACTTTTTTTAATAAAAATGGGTATCCTCAGCTTACACAGCTAGCTGGCTTCCAGAAGAAGCAAAAGTCATGATAAACGACTCCCGCACTCTAGAGTGCAGCCCCTCATAGGGCTGCTTTGATGATGTCTCCCCACAACGACTCCCAAAGCCCCTCAGATCGCCAGTTCCTCCTGTCAGAGATTTTGCAAGTTTCACAAGGAGGGCGTCCTTGTGATTCACGGGTCCCGTCTTTGGTCTCAGCTCCACAAGGCCCTGTTTACGCAAGAGCTCAGCAGGTGCAGAGCAGGCAATTTCCATGAAAACTAAAACCCAAAGGATGGCAGGAAGGCCTGGGTAACTGTCCACCATCCACAGGGCCCCAGGACAGCAGAGGGATGGAGACTCAGATGTGAGGATTTGTTTCTGCTCTGTCCTGGGTCTGCTCACCGCCCTTGATAAAAGAGTCTATTTGCATAAAGAGGATAGAGGCTGAAGGCAACATGCTTGGAGAAAAGGGTGGAAGTGCAATGGGCTGCTGAGGGAGAGGGTAAATCACCCAGCAGGCATTGTGGTTGTTGTTTTTCCCCCTTCAGGCAAGAAAACCTGGAGAATGTTCAAACTCAGTAAGGAGATGCCAGGAGGAAAGCAAAGAGAAAACTAGAAACTGCTGGAGGATGGAATTGCAGTCAAGTGCAAGAGTCTTTGAAGAGCAGTGAACACCCCCAGGAAGTTATGCTCGTGATCCCTAAGGAAAGCAGGGTGACAGTGGACTAGGTAGGCAGAGACATGTCAGGGAGAAAAAAGTCTGAAAAACGCTGCACTTCAATCTCCTGAACAACACAAGCAGACTGAAAACTCCAAAAATATAGTTATCATTATTCACGTGAAAAGCTATTTCAAAAGATCTCCAGGAAGACAAAAATAAAATTTGCAAAGGAAATCTAACATATAACCATAATACTCAGTTAACCTATTATGTCCTTAAATATGTTGGTGCTTTCTCATCCTGAACGTTATTCTCATGTTCTGTATTTTTTATTCCAGAAAAAAAATACTTGTCAGTATACTAAAGACAAGAAAAAAACCCTTCACAGTGCTTTCATTTATACTGGCTGAAATGGCATTCAGCCTGCTTTCTTTCCCTTCTCTGATTTATCTCAGAGATAATGGGGATTGTTTCACGGTGACATCGGGAAGCATTCATTGTGGTTATCTGTTTGGGATCACCGGCCAGTCGACAGAACATGATGAAATGTGGTTTGCCAGAGCACCTGCACTCGGACGGGGGCCCTAGCTGCAGACAGCAGAGGGGGGCCCACGTGGTTATTACACGGTTTGTCCTGAGAACTCTGAAGAGCAGTTGCATTTGTGAATCATTTTCAAAGGTTACGAATGAAGCTATTAATCTATTTCAGGACTGTCAGAAAGGAGCTATCTTGTTTCTTTACCCAAACCATCCCCATCTCTTCTCTTACAAGTCTCTAAAACATGTGGGAAAAAGAAAAGAAAACTTACTTCAAACATATGTACGTCTTGTTTTGGAACTCAATTGTTTTTTTAAATATATATATAGAGAGAGAAAAATAGTATGGCTGCCTGACAAATCTCTACAAATAATTAGTCCCCAATGTTTCCCTAATAGAGCATACTGAAAAAGCTGCTGTGAGAAGGAATTCTAGAATAGGGAGGAAATAGAGCAAATGGGAGAGAAATTCAGGCAGGAAGATAAAGAGGGGAGAGGGATTTGTGCCCATGAAGGCAGGCAGGTCTAATAATATTCAAAAACCTAAAATAGCAAACCTTGCCTTTGGCATCCTCCCACTTCCCTTTCTACCACCCTCCTCTCCTGTGTCCTTGCACCTGCCCATTAAGGCTTCAGTTTCCTGTGGTTCTAGGCCCATGGGGCTCAAACTGGGTGTACTTTCCCCAGTCTACAGGGGCATGGTGTACACCCACTTCTATACGGGCTTTTATTTTTCCCAGGTGTACTTTTGGCTAAGTCTGACCTTCTGAAGAACATTCCTGAGGTCATTAAACTCTTCTTTGTGGTTCTTTCACAATCACCCTCCTCCCACCTTACAAAAAATAGGCGTTCCTTCTACTTGTCCCCATGAATTGCACAAGGAGCCCAGCCCTGGAGCACCCCACAGAGCGCCAGGCCCCAATGTTAGGATCTGTGCTGACAATGTCAATGACAGTTTTTCAAGTCTAGCCGTCTTCAAATCTCTCCTTTCAACAACATAGAAGGAGGTGTAATAGTTTCAGCTGATCCATCACCCAAAAAAAGTGTTTTTGATGGTAGAGCACAGTAATATTCAACATTTAACCAAAGACTGTGTGACACTGCTGTTAAACCACTTTCATGACCTTCTACTTATTAATTTGAACAAGGTTGCTCAGCACGTATATCTCCCAAAACAAGAAAATACGAACAGAATTGATGCCAAACTCTAAGTCATCCTAGCAATAAGTAAAATTCATGAATGGATACATGAAAAAATGGAATGAAAATTATTCCATTCATGTAATTAAAATGCATTCCCAATAACGTTAGAGATTTTGCATTTGATAATTGTTTATCAGAAACGTGCTGTATTTTTGAGCAACTATGTTTTGGAAGAAAATAAGGATCAATCAATCCATAAGGAATTTTAACGTTTAGATCTTTATGGACAGTCTCATTCATTCATTTATTCAAGTAAGATTTACTGAAAATGTGTGATGGTTCTACATTCTGGTGATACAGCTTGAATTAGCTGAACAGCATCCCTGATCAAGTGAGTGAGAGGCAGACAATAAGTAAGTAAACAAGAAAATATCTATAATGAAGCACTATGCAGAGAATTAAAACAAACCTACATGATAGACATAAATGGGATGTCTCCCGTAGGTCAGGGAAAGCCTCTTTTGAGAAGGTAGGATCTGAACCACAAGGAGACGGTCATCTAAAGATGAAGGGAAAGAACATTCTAGATAGATAGAACAGCTAATACAGCTTTAGGCAGCTGGCAAGTTTGGTGGGTTTGAGGGAAAGACATAAAATATGGCCAAAGTAGGAAGAGTGGTAGTTGCAGAGGCCAGGAGGGCAGCAGCAGATTATGGTGGGCCTCGTGAGCCAGTGCAAGGGGTTGGGTGTTGTTCTAAGTGAGATGGGTGGTCTTGGAAGCAGTTTAAGCACGTAAGAGAGTTGATCTAACTTACGCTTGTTTTTTGAAAGATTGCTCTGGCTTCTGTAAACAGAATAGGTTGTAGGAAAACAAATATTGAAATAAAGTCATTCGGGAAGGGGACCTGGAGTCTCTGTCCATAGTGACGAGCACAAGCAGAGAGCCTGTAGATGTGGGTATATTCAAGAAACGGGGGAAGGCAGAGAAGGAGATCCTAACTGCCTTGCTTTTTAAGGAAAGAAACTTGCTAACACAAATCAGTCTCTAATTTTCTTTTCTGTATGAACTTTCACTATAAAACAGGAGACTTCACATTAATTTTCCACTTAGGAAGGGATATTTGGAACTCTGTACAACAGATAATATAGAAATGCTACACACCGCTCAATTGCAAATAAATTAGTGTTTTCTCATATTTGCCTCAGATTTGTTTAAAGGCATCATGAACTGCATGCACAATTTAAATTCCCTGTTTCCTTCCAGGCCCTTTCTTCTTCCCTCCCCAGAGATGGACTGTTCTCTGAATTTGTATTCTTAGTTTGTGTGTGTATGTAGGAAAATGCATATGTGTGTGTATACTTTTGTATTTTTTTATTCAGAAGAATGATATGACTGTATATGTATTTTTTAAATTTACCTTTTCATTCCACATAATTCAATAATGTTTTTGAGATAAATACAGACCTGTTTTCTTAATTGTAGCTGCTGTACAGAAACCTATCGTATGAAAATAAAACAATATGTAACAACAGATTACTATTCATTTCCCTACTGATAAACTTTTAGATTATTTCTAGTTTTTCATCATTGTGAACAGTGCTACTATGGATGTTCATCTTCTTGTTTCCTGTGCATCTCTCTGAGGGTTTCTCTGGGATGCATCCATAGGAGTGGACCAGCATAAGGAGGTGCATTTGCAGTCTTACTGGATACTGTCAAATTGCTCCACAAGTGTTTGTACCAATTTGCACTCCCCCCAGCATCAAGTGAGTATTCTATTTCTAGACATCTTCCCATTCAGTTGATATTGTCATCCTTTTAATTTTTGTCAATCTGATGTGTGCGAAATGATATCCTCTTATTTTAAATTGCATTTCCCGGAATAATAAGATGTTCTTCCCTTTTGCTTAACCTTAAAAAATGCATTCATTTCTTTAAAAACATCTTTTTCCTCCACTGCTGCTCCATCTTCATTTAGTTCCTGCAGTAATTTACACGTCTCTCTCTACAGCACTTGCCACTTTGCACTCAGCTGCTTGTTGATCTGTCTGGCTCGCCCACTGATTCTTGAGATAACGACTGCATTATATTCATTCAATCTAGATCATGGCTGAAGTTCAGTAAATGCTCATTGAATTTAAATGCATACTAAATATTTTCCTTTGTTTTTAAAATTTTACATAATTTTAATTATTGTCATTACTTATTTACAACTTTCCACTACTGTTTTGCCATACAATTCTTCTAGATTTTAAAATAAAATAAGTTAACACTTTTTATTATATGATCCTAAATTTTTTATATCTGCTTATTGCACTTATCTTCTGTAATGGATTTCTGAAAGAAAGTAGTTAAATTCTATTTAGTTGCATATAAACTTAATTACAGAGGAGTATTTAATATAATGAAAGTAATGATCTTGACAAGTCATCATTTAGCTGGAAATCAATAAAATATAAGCGCATGTTACTGTTAAAAGGAAAATTCAAAACTTTGGAATTGTAACACTCTATATTCAGTAGCATATTTTCACAATTTGAATTACCCAAGGTTAAATCATGGGAAATGACATCTTTGAAATATGTGTTTAGCAGTAATAGCCAACGCTTAGTGAGAACATTCTCACTGTGGCGTGTTTCCAAGCGTTTCACGATCATTTCCTCCTTGTAATAACCTTGGATGTTAGTACTATTGTCAGCATCATCCCCGTGTTAAGATTGAGAAGTCAAGGCACAGAGTGGGGAAATAACTTGCCCAAGGTTGTAGAGCTTAGCTTTTCATTCTGTGGTCCTCCTCCAGAGCCTCATGTCTCACTCACTGTAGGGGGTCAACCAGTATCACAATGGTCACTGAGCATGAGGAAGAGAAACCAGCTGCCTTGCTCTAACTTACCACATTCCTGTTTTGTCTTTTGCTTGGTTTTGATTATGATGGATTAGACATACTGATTCTCTATCTACAAGGTAAAAAGTAGGTAGAGTTTTAAATCGTGTGGTAAGAAATATTCACAAATTCAAGGATCTGGAGAAATACTGATGCAACATATTTTAACATAATCTTCCAGGGGCTTCTTCTGAATCACACCCTTAGAACACCGTGTGCCTTTGTGGAATACATTTCAAGCCTAAAATCTGCCTTCAAGCAAGAGCTGTTCTCTGTCTAATATTTTTTAAATGAGCTTTTCTGAAAGAATCACTGTTCTAGGAATATATAGGAGTCCAGACCTCAGTGAAGTAGCTGTGAAAAATCCTCTCCAGTGAACAGCAAGCAATTGTAACACATAAGTTAGCAGAGGAAGCATCCACGGGCAGCAAACGCTGCTGGGGAGCAGGCCCAGGGCCTCAATACCTGGACACCATGAAAATGGAAAGCAGTTTTCTGGAGCAGGGGGTAGAATAACACTTAATTTTTCTTATAAGTAAAGTTTTATAATAAAATATTCAAAGAGCAGCGCTTTTGGCAGCTGCTAGCCCTAGTATGCTGAATTGGAATTAGCTCAGTGCAAAATCTTAATAGCTGCCTTTGAATTAATTAACTCTGATGATATACCTGGGTAGTTGGGCATACATTATGCATGCACACAGCCCAGTTTTACAAAGGTGAAGTCTTTCATTACATGTGGCAATCTAATATGCTCCCCCAAATTCCAAGAGTTCTTTGGCTCTCACGGTGGTGTTTAAGGGTGCATGCATGTGGAACAGGCAGAGGGAAGGAGCATTAACTGAGCTCTGGCAAGTGAGGAATTCTTACAAATCGATTTATTTATATCTTCTAAGAAAATAAGTAGGAAGGTTTTGTCACCTCATTTTACTGGTTAAAAAAATGCAGGCTCAGAATGATTCTCACTTATAACATGTACCTTCTCGTCTTAGGCTTTCTTTACGGGTGACTAACACAGGTAAATAAATGTTGCTAGTGTTCTCTACCCTCCATCCTGCAATTCTTACCTCCTCGCTTATCACCCCAGGAAAAGCAAAAGCTAAAGCAAAATAAAACAAAATCGTCACTAATTTAGGAGTCGTCATCTAAGCAATTTGGAGTTTTCAGAGAGGCAGGGGAAGCAAGGAAACTAGAGAAGTAGGAACAGCTCCAGCAGGATCCAGCCAGATAGTTCTCCAACCCTCAGCTTGTGAAAAAGAAAAATCTCTTCTTTGGCCTTGAGATTTGTATTTATTTTTATTTTTTAGCTCAGAATTGGAATCAAGATCATGTAAATTTCACAATTTCCTCCATAATAAAGCCACGTTTCTTTTTACATGTGTGTATTCACGTATATCCTTCTCCAAAGAGCATACAAGCAAAGGAACTTCCTCACGTTCCTGCCCCCAACCCCTTCTCTGGGGCTGCCTCACCCCCTCACCTTCCCTCACTCTCCTGAGCTTTATTTCCTCAGATTGAGAAGCAGAGATCCAGGTAGAAGAAGATCTTCCAGTTTAGGAGAAAGAGTTTAAAGAGCAATGTTCATGTTATCAAAAATCATCATTTAACAATGAACTGTCATTGTAATGTAGAATGTTAACCTGGAAATTATCTGCCTCCAATCAGTATTTTCTAGATTAATGCTTTTATAAAAATTTGACTATCTATATAGCTTTATAAAAAACAATTCATTACGCTTACCCAGTTTTCTGAGTATTTAAGAATTCTGGTCATATTTTCTACTGAAATTCATCTACTTAACTTGATTATCTAGAGAGAATTATCTTTCAAAAGCATAGCAGAGCAAAACAAAACCCATTTGCAAAACATGAAAGCAGAAATAAATGAATTTTCCCGAAGCATTATTAAATATTGTTGAGGATAGGTGGGAAGCACCAAGCAATTTGAAAACTTTTAACAATTAGACTCGATTGTAGAATTACTTTTAACTAATTAGGGGTTAAAAAAAGGCATCAAAGTTATCTTTATAAAGTGAAATACTTGCAATACTTTGTTAGAAAAAAATTAACAGGCTGCTTCATGAAAATCATTATATTTCGTATATATATATACACACACACACATATATATGTACATTCATACATATCTCTCCCTTTAAGAAAGTATCATGCTGGACACAGTGAACACTTGTAAAATATTAAGAAAACTTTAGCTGAGACATTATTTGCTATGGTGGCAATGAGAAGTAAGTTATTTCTGAGGTAAAAACGGATAAAACATATGGAATTGAATTGATTATTTTCATAATATACAGTATTTGGAATAAAAGCAATGGTCAGGATAGATGACAGAGCACATTACATTCAGAAATGTGTAGGCAGGAAAGACAAGGGTGTGAACGGAATGACAGAGGAGAGATGAGAGGTAAAGTGTGAACACTCATACAGTTTCTCACAGTTTGGGACCCAGCAGAATCAAGAGAGGGCTTGTGAAAGCACTGATTGCTGGGCCCCACCCCCAAAGATTTTATTTCAGTAGTTTTTTTGATGGAACTCAAGAATTTGTACTTCTAAGTTCCTGGATGAAGCTGATGCTGTTGGTCTAGGGTCCACACTTTGTGAACGACTGATGTAGAAGGGTTCGGAATATTTCTGCGAAGCCTTCATCCTAGGCTACTATGAAGTTTATGGAGGTAAATTCCTCTGTTTCTGTGACTATAAAACTGTTGTTTAGGTTTTTCCAAATGAAAATATGTAACCTCTCAATATATTAGAACCATATTGACATTGCTTCTTTTTAAAAAGTGATCTGGTTAACATTGTTATTCATACTTACCGGCTCAGATAGGCATCTCTAAAGAAACTTGTCACTGGAAATAGAGTCTCAACTCGTCGTCCTTTACTGCTTTAACTTCCCTCTGGAATCACATTCAGATAGAGGAATGATTATTTCACAATAAATGCCTTTGGTCTTGACTGTCACGTCTAATTGTACTCCAATCCCTCCTCACGTTCATTGGTCTGACTGGGGCATACGCCCATTCTGGAACTAATCCCAGTTCGGGATTGTGCCCGGACAATGCTGTTCATTGAAGGGCTTAGGCTTTCTCCCTCCTGAGCCAATCACTATGGTAGAAAGGATGGAATGACTGCTCTCTTCCAACAGCATCACTGCTACACGATAAGAGAGATTTGAAAAGCATCTTGGAGGACTTTCTATGTCAAGCTCCCCAGATGCACACCTTGAGACTAGGATTTACTGTAAGTGGTTTATGAAAGCTCCCAGGAGAACCTGGTGCAGGAGTTGAGGAAGCAGGACAGGGAAGGGAAAGAAGCTAGCCAGGGAAGGGAAGCGAGTATGATTTCAGGCAAAGTTCCCACGATGGCAGTGTCGGCAGGATCCTGCAGAGGCACTCTGCGATGTAAATAACACCTTAAGGGCATCTAGACCTGAGGCAAGAGAGCTGGACTTTCCTGATTCTCTGGTATCCTTCAGCCCCAGCCTCAGGTCACCCCAAAGGATGGAGGTGGGCAAGGGGCTCCAGGAGACTGAGCGAGTCCCTCAGAAACAATAAAGGCATTCAGGGAGTTGTGGGCGGGCACTGGCAGTGTCCACAGCAGGGCGACGATCACTGAGTCTGCCATCAGGCTAAAAAAATTTTATTTTACCTTATATATCAACATTTCCAAACATGTGCAAAGAGGGAAAAAGGGGATGGAGGAGGTGAGGGAGATAGTTCCTGAATTTGAAAAATGCTGGATTAAATAAAATTAAATAGAAGATTTTTCTGCAGGTCTTTTATGAGCCTTTACTACACATTTTGGCATTGTGAGGGAAACCACAAAACCCTTTTTATAGGACTATCTCTTAGGGTACATCTTGTGAGATGTGGTTTGGGAAATGGTTCTGTGAGCAAGAGACTGTTACAGGCTATTAAAGTGACATAATCAGACCAAGATTTAAGGTATGGAGTGAAAAAGGATGGACCAGAAGCAGAGGGATCAGAGACGTTGAGATCACCTTGCCTTCAGCAAAGGTAAAAGAAAAATACAAGGAAATCACAAAATAAGCAAGTGGTATAGGAAACAGAGGAGGAAATGAATTTGAATATCTTGTAATTAGAATTGTCATGAAGAAATGAAAGATTCTGAGCCCTGTGACTCAGTGACTCCATTGAGTAACGAGGCCATTAATTAGGATGGATTTGTGAGGAGGACTACTTGGCAGATAAGGTTCAATTTGGAAACCATGTGGAGATGTGTGGTAAACAACTGAAGCTAGAAGTGTGGGGTAGGGATCCACCAGCTGTGTGGTGTGTATTAGTTTGATAAAGCTGCCATAACAAAGTACCACCGACAGGGGGCTTAAACAAGAGAAATTTATTTTCTCACAGGTCTAGAGGCTGGATGTCCAAATCAAGGTGTTAGCAGGGTTGGTTTCTTGTGAAGCCACTCTCCTCAGCTTGTAGACACCTGCCTTCTCACTGTGTCCTCACATGGCCTTCCTGCTGTGTCTCTTCCTCTTCTTATAAGGACATCAGTGATATCAGATTAGCACCCCACCCTTATAACCTCATTTAACCTTAATTACCTACCTAGAGGCCTTTTCTCCAAATATAGGCACATTGAGGGGTCAGGGCCTCAGCATACGAATTTTGAGGGAACACAATTTAGTCCACAAGAGGGTGCTGGTTGGAAGTTAAAGCATTGTGAAGTTGTGAGTACTGACTGACAATGGAACCCCTGGAACCTCTGACCTTTGAAAGATGAGGGGGCATAAAGGAGAGCCAATCCTATCAATTCTCAGAACTAGAAGGTTCAAGCAAGCATGTTTACTGTTCTGTGCCTCTGTTGCTTTGCCTGTTTAAAAACAAAAAAGAGCTAATGATTGTCTTTGTTTATAGAAATTTTATGAAAATAAGATGTTTTATTAGTCTGAGTCCCGTCAGGAGACCACAGAAACCACACAATATTTAGAAACATAGTTTAATATAAAAAAATGATTAATGGAGGATTGGAGTCAAGGAAGCTTGGCTGTCGAGTGTTACAGAGAATGCTAAAGAACTTAGAACCAAGACTCAGAGGACTGAGAGAGAGCACTCTAGGAGGATCTGCCCAGATCAACACACTGCTGGGACCCAGACCTGGTGTGAAGGGCACAGCTGTGACTCATTGATGGCAGAGAAGGCACTCAGGTGTCGCATGTTGGGACTTGCTGGAAATCTCCCCTCTGGGTGCTGGGGAAACTTTCCACAGGGAGAGGCAGAGCCTCGGAACTCACTAGGTGTTGGGCAACCTGCTGACCACTGAGCACTGTTGTAGGAGTCTAGCACCGTTCTCTGGGGGGCTCAGTCCAAGGAGGCTCCAGGCCAGCTGCTTGGGATGAATGTCAGACACTGCGATACAGTGAGTACCCTGTAACCATTAGTTATTTACTACTACTATTACTACACTGGTCCTACTGCTACTGCTGCTGTTGCATAGCGGTTAATAACTAGAGTTCTAGAGACAGCAAACCTGTGTTCACATCGCTTACCTGCCCTCATTAGCTGTGGAATATTGGGCAAGTGACTACATTACCTCCAGCCTCGGTTTCCTCATCTGTGAAATGGAGGTGATAATAGTCTTCGCCTTGATTTGCCGTGAGCGGTAAACAGGAGCATAAAGGTGAATTGCTTTATGCAGTCCGTAGCACATAGTGATGGATTTTAAAGATTCATTTTTTGTAAATATTACATCACCTTCCTCCTACCGACTGTTCCTTGGCAGTAAGTGTAAAACTAAAGGAAAGAATATAGTGAGACAGTAAAAAGTCAGCTGAATGAATGAAAGCAAGTGAATTTTAACATGATTAATCTATCTTATTGGTTTCTTGGGCCTGAATTAACACAATTAATTTTAATCTGATGTCTCACTTATTCCGTGTACACCATGGATAAGAGTTCTTATTCAATGCAGGCCTTTTGAGACAGTAAATTTGTCAAGAGCCTTATAAACCAATAGAAAATTTATTGATCATTCTGCCCTCCAAACTCCCACATCAAATTCTAGTATAGAAACTTCTGGAGGTCCCTGTAGGAGAATCGAAATGACTGAATCACCAAATCACACTGAATAAACTGTCTGGTTTATGAGCAAGCTTGTATATTGGCATCTTCGGCATAATCCAGTAAAGATCTTAACTGAAAATATAATTTCTTCTTTCTAGCCTTAGTGATTACATTTTCAATTACCTGGTATTTCAGGCACATCATGAAATCTGAGGATTGATAGGCCGGGTAAATTCATTCGGGCTGCTGTGGCAGGGGATTCAATTCCAATTCACGTAACGCTCTATTTTTTGGTTGATCCTTTATGGATATCACCACAACTGATCAACTCTCTAATCTCAGCTCCGCTCAGTGGAGCATAAACAAGCCCAAAAGCAGAGACTAATCATTGTCAAAAACAAAGAGTTTAGGTGAAACCTGTGACTAGTTACAGAGGCCGCCTCGTTCTTGAGGATAGTCAAGGACTTTTGATAGCAATGTTAAATTAGTCTAGCTCAACCTCTATTCTCTAGGTTAGTGACAGAACAAATATATTTCAGAATCACAATGTATTACTACCCTGAGACAGTGGTTCTCTGACTTCCTTCTTCCCCGTGCTTTAATTTCATTTTCGGTAGTTGGTGCTCATAAATTATTGATCAATATAAATGAGATTTCATCTAAACTATCCAAACAGCTGTACATTTTTTTTAAAAGGGAAAATAAGTCCCTAAGTTTCTCTTTGTTTTGTAATTGCTTACGGTCACTCCTTTCATATTTACAGCAGGTTATTTGAAAACAAATGACAATCTCCAGTTTGCTAAATATTCATCCAAACAAGATTTAGAGTTATTTAGAACCTCCATGGCAAAGCAGTTACTAAAATAAAAGTTCCAATAGAAATAAGATAAAAAATTGTAATGCTTTGTTTTAACTGTAAAATTAAAATAAGGCACCCTTGCTTTCACATGGTACAGTGGTAGCATCAGGAAAGATGGTAGAACAAGAAAAAATGGTTTATATTTCCCCATAGGAACAATGTTGGTGTTAGGTGTAGTGTTATTAATCAAGAATCCAATATGAAATAAATCACGTATGATACATTCTCATTTCTAAAAGCATGTATATATGACTCTAAATATCTATAATCAATTCACATATTAATATAGTTCTCCAGAGTCTACAAAACATGTGTAACTATTGCTTCACTTCTGCTATATACTGTGTCTCAATATCCTACTAACAGACATAAATGGTTTTTAAAGTATGCAACTTTACTGTGTCATACTTTGAGATAAACTAATATGTTTTGTTGGCATATTAAAGAGAGCTGTAAATTCTTTGATCATCCTCCCATTGGGGAGTGGGGGCAGTTTTCCTTCTCTTTGATTCTGGGGTGCCCTGTGACTGCTTTGTTGTACCCAGGACAGAAGAAATGATGTTATGGCAGTTCACGACCTACCCTTTAAGAAGACTGGCAGATCCCACCTCAGTCTCTTGGAAACTTGAGATACCTTGTAAGAAAGCTGACTACCTGTAAGAGAAACCACATAGAAATCATGAGAATCCTTGGGAAAGGAGAGAGACTCTGCTGAGCCTAGCCTTCCAGCCAATTCCAGCAGGGTGGTAAGTGTGGCAGTGAAGATATCTTGAAGTATCTAGGAACTTGCGCTATCCAATGTACTAGCCCCCAGCCATATGGCTTCGAGCCCTCGAAATGTCCAGAGTCCAAATTGAGATGTACTGTAAGAGCAAAACACACAGTGGATTTCAAAAATATATCCAAAAACTCATTAAAATTTTTTGCATTGAGTCTATGTTTAAATGACAATCTTTTTGATATTTGGGTTAAATAAAATATGCTATTAAAGTTAACTCTACTTATTTATACTTTAAATTTGGCTATCAGAAAATTTAAAACTATATGCACATACATAATTGGACAGCACAGCTCTAGAGCATCCCAACCATCAGTTAAAAACCACTGAGCGACCCCAGTTGATGTCACATGAAGCAGAAGAATCGCTCAGCTGAGCTATTCTTGAATTCTAAATCACAAAATTTGTGAGATGTAATAAACTAGTCATTTCATTAAGCTAATAAATTTGGAGAAGTTTGTTACACAGCAATAGATAACTGAAGGAGTTATATATCAAAAATATTAGGTAATTGATAGCGTTTATGCTCAATCTTTTAGAATTCAGAAAGAAGAAATGTGGTTGGTGCAAGTATCGTTGTCACAATTATGGTCAATGCATTTTAACCTTACTTTTTCTCTAAATTAATTATTTATAGAAAGTATGGAACCTCAAATTTATGGAATGTTTTAAAATTTTCTCCTTGATAAAACAGCTCACAACTCCTTTTTGTTGAGTACTGAAGAATATACACAGGTAGAGAAGTTAAGTGGAGAAAATTAAAACCAACATTTTACGTAAACATCCTCAAATGAACAAAGTAGGGGATCTCACTGCCTCATTTATTAATTTCATTATTTGTATAAATATTTGCAGTAGTCAAGTGAAATGTCAAAAAAATCACTGTCTGGGCTTCTCAAGTCAGAAGAACCCGGATTTAAATATCAGTGACACCATTTTCTAACTAGGCGATACTGAGCAAGTTATGGAGCTTCTATGAAGCTGTTTCCTTGACTATACAAGAGGAATGATAACCCTGATCACCTACCTGTTGGGATTACTGTGAGGATTAAGTGAGCTAATGTATGTGAAGCACTTGTCTCAGGACCTGGCACAGAACGACACGCTAAAAGTGGGAGCTTTAATAATGAGACACATAGAAATTATATATAAAATATTAGAATATTACATCTTTGAGTATGGTGTAATTATGATAACTCTAGTTATTATGAAAATGTCATAAACTTGACTACATCTTATTTATCTCTTACTTAAACAAATGAAGCATCATGCGTGATTCTCACAGAGCTCAATAGATGTCGGGCAAGTGGAGGGCCATCAGACCTCTCAGGTCACAGGATCCAGAGCATCCCGTTGGACACATAAAGACTAAGTTACTTAACTGTGGAGATTCCTCTCTCTTTCTCTCTCTCCTTCTTTCTCCAAACCCAGATGTTTGGCATCTCACCAATATCGTCCAAGACCTTCTGGATTGGGAACAAAATAAATGTAGAGAAAGAGGAAGCAGTTTTAGTGAAAGCACCACAGGGAGCAAACCAATAAAAAAGCAGGAAACTCAGCACAAGCCCGATTTATGTCGCTGCATTTCCCTAGCACTCAGCCTATTCCTCCAAACCCCAACACACACGCACTCATGCGCAGACACACACCACAAGCGCCTGCTCCTATTAGCTTTCTTTCCTGCTCTCACTTTTCATTTCAAAGTCAAACATTGGGTAAAATCCTCTTTTTATTTCACCCTCCTTCCCATCTCTCTGAAAGAGCTTCAGAAGGGGAGTTTTGCACGAGCGTCCTGAGGGCTCGTGGATCTGAGACTGTACAGCTCCCTCACCTCCACATTTCCCTGATGGTCCTATCTCTTTTTAATAGTCAATAAAACATTGCTATAGCCTCTATTTTAGTTTCTGTTTCTAGACAACAAGAAAGAGAGAAAAGGTAGAAAGGAAGGAAGGGAGGGAGGGAGGAAGGAAAGAAGGGAGGAAGGAAGGAAGAAAGGAAAGAAGGAAAAGGAAGGAAGGAAAAGAAAGAAAGAAAGAAAAAGAAAGGAAGAAAGAAAGAGACCCAGTCTATAAACAAAAACATCATGGCTTTCCCTTTTTCAACAGCTGGGGACAATCATAGCACTTTGGAGTTTTGTTTTGTTTTGTTTTGTTTTGTTTCTGTCAGGAGGCAGAGCCCCATAGAAGTGATGGTTCTCTTGGTGGGAACACAGAAGAAGCAAGCTGAGAATGAGCATTTTGGGACAGGCAGGTCTGGTAGCCAAAAGCAGATTTTGATTAAAGTAGAGAAATTTCTTCTAAGAAGTTACTTTCTTGTTGTATTTTTCATGGCAATACAAAAGTAACCCAAAAGGTATGCTGAAAACTGCCCTTTGAAAAGAAAGAACAGATTGTTCAAATCGAATCTTTGCCTGAAAGCAGATTGTTGAAGGCTGCCCATCGGCCATTACTGTTGGCCACGGGCTCTGCCCTCCCCAGAGCCTGGGGACCAGGGGCACATTCACTCCACAGGCTCAGTGGGTGCCTGCCCTCACGCTGTGTGTCCTAGCGCTGCGTGGTGACAGCTGAGGTCAGTAGTCTGTCCTAAAAGAGCATTAATTCAGTAGGCAGTGAGCACTCACGAAGGAGAAGGTGGAGCCATCAGTGCAGGAGTTAATGCATGTCAGCAGTGACATGAGCGATGTCACAAATTCATACAAGCAAAGTGAGTATGAAAGGAATCACACGAACAAGCTCTCACAGTGGATACTGTGGCCAAGAAGCATTTTGCAGAGGAGGGAAATTTTTTTATGCCAAGAAAAAAAATACTGGAAAGTAACCTTTGTGTGCAGCTATTCAGCAACATAGATCTGAAATCTGTGCTTTTTAAAGCATACTCTATGGAGTAGGAGTTCAAATCTGAGGGTCACAGTTAAATAGTTTTGCATTGTGTTTTTGGTTGTCCTTTAAGATGCTAGTTGTGTCACCACTAAAGAACAATAGCCAATTATAATTATAATTGGCTGTTGTTCAAGCATTTATTTTTTGAATAAGGTATTTCTGCTTAGAGACGCACAGTGCCGAAGACTTCTCACAACAGTGTGTCAGGAACAGCACTTTCTACTTTATGCAAAATTAATAACTCAATTAGTTATCTGCCTAACTGAACTATGTGTAAATAATAGATTCCTAACAAAGAGTTATTGAATAAATGAACAACTTGAACACATTTAGGTTACAGCAGCTCCTGCACTGCACTACTGACAGGAAGCAGCTTTTCTCTGAGAGGTGGGAGAATTTCCCCCTCAGTGAGAAACGCTGTGTTTTCATGGTCTGTGGAAGAAACTAGCATCAATTAGGTACCTCCTCAGTGCCTGCAAGCTTGTCTTCTGAGATTCACTCTACAAACCCAATGCAAGGTAGTGGAGATAAAACGCTACAGCAATTTGAAGAGGAAGATGGGTCACTGTATAATATGAATTTCAGACATATTTCTTACTGTGTACTTGGTTTAAAAAAGGCTGAAATCCACTTGCCTAATTGATAACATGAACATATTTAAACCAAGTGTTGTATTTGGGTCGTCAGGTGGAGTTGGCCAGAAATGGAACTCTGGGAAGGATGGGTCACATGAGCAAACCTTGTTTGGGTTCAGGGTCAAGGGGGCCCTGACCGAACGATTAGTGTGTTTAATCTAAGTAGTTGGTTTATCCATAGTGTAGCAATCACTTTGTAACAACCTGATGCCAGCTAATCAAATCACATCACCTCTCTCTCTCTGTACTGATCTGGCCCCACTAAGCAGAGGTGCAGTTAGACCTTAGTGGCCCCTAGAGTTCACCTGTAGCTGGAGAAGGTGCTGAGCAGAGCTCTACCCTTTAATTTCTTTGTCGGGTGGCTTCACTATCTCAAGAGCTTGGTTGATGTGAATCTGTTGGGAGAAATGGATCCACTGTCTGTGCTGACATAACTCACTCCGCCAGACTGAGAACCGGCCCCTGGTGCAACGTGGGCTCCCAGGGCAGACACTACCTTGCATGGCTTACTGGTGGGCAGGCAACAGCCTCTTGGATCCGAACAGGTCTATACTTACAAGCCAAATGAAAATTACAAATTGAGACAAAAACTAGCTAATCATTTAAAAATGATTACTGACATGGCACCAACATACTATAGTAGTTAAAAGCAAGAACTTTAGCTCTAGATTGACTGAAAAATGTACCTCAGTTTCTTTACCTCTAAAATGAGCTTACTAAAGGTGCTGAGCTAATTGAGTTATGAGGATTAAATGATTTGCTTTCTATAAAGCACCTGGAATAAGTACCTGGCCCACAATAAGCAGTATGTAAATGTTTGTTATTATTATCATTGTTTTCTGTTATTCAGTCAATTTTAGAAGAGAAAGCAACTATGAACAAATAAATAAAGGGTTTTAAACAAATCTTTATGAGATACATGGTTCAGAGACACCGTTAAATTTCCAAAGAAACAGAATAAGGAGAAAAACCTTAAAGAACTAAATTACTGAAATTTTCATCTCTTCTTGGAATTCCAAAATCAATTTCAAAAATAGTTCTCCAAATTCAGGAATAGGTGAAGGATCCTCTAGTTAATAATGTGTTTGCCGAAATACAATTTCTTAGGTTAGTCATTTCATCATAGATTAATTTCAAATCTATTAGTTTCAAAAATATTTAAGATCTAAGGTATTAGTACTTTTTCATATCAATCAGAATTATTTTCTGAGTAGGGAAATATCGTTTATCTTGAATATATTGTCTAATGTGGATTCAAAAAAAATTTTTTTAACCCATAATTGCAAATTGTGCTGCCTTACTGCTCTTCTGTTTGAAGAGGATAGAACAGTCTGATGCGGACAATGCAATCAAAAGAACCTAAAAAGAAAGTTTCTAATTAGATTATTTGTCCCACATTGAGATGCCAAGGGAGAGAATCACATTTAGGATTGCATAGTTGATTAATAGAAATAATGTATATTAGAGGGAAAAAACTGACTAAGTTATCACCTGGTAATGAATTGAAATAAAGGAAGCGAAGTTTGGGTATAAGTTCTCACGGCTGCGTATCCACTGGGTGTGTTTCTAGGATGAGAAGGACGGAGAAAGGACAGTGGGGGCTCAGCAGAGACACACAGGATTTGTAAAGTTTTACAGCAGCAACAGGAAAAAAAAAAATAGTGAACACTCATCAAACAGAGGTCAACCAAGATTTATCTGGAGAAACTCCCGAAATATCGTCCAATGGAGGGAGAACTCAGATGCTCTACCCTGCCTTCCCATCACGCCCATTGGATGTGTTTGTGTGTGTTGGATAATTAGGGTGTAGGCACAGTCAATTCTGAAAACAACAGGTGAAGGAAAATAGATCTTATTTGAGGCTGTTACCAATTCTTTATTGCTGCCAAATATTTCTTATAGCACAGAAGTCTGGGTCCTGCCCCAGAGTGTAAATAAATAGCCATAAAGGTGATAAGTCTAAATATAGTATCTCCTTTCAGTAATGGAAGAATAGAGAAAGTTTTCATCTTAAGATTTTTTTCTTTGTGAACTTTGTATTAATTTAGGATTTAGGCCAATAATATACCCAATAGAGGCTTTTCATGTTGCTATAAGCTGTGACATTCAGCTCCATAATATATTGTAAATACCTGAGCATCACTCACTAGATGGGCAAAAATGCTTTTTACCATAACCACAGAAAACATGCTATGTTTTCCTGAAACCACACAAAAATTTTCTAGCTATTAAAAGCTGTTACCATGTGTCAAGGAGTCTTAGCAATCAAAGCATTCCCACTGCACCCTCCTGGTGGGTCAACCTGCTCCTTGCTTTTGTCTGCAGAGAGCTCCTTGTGACCTGGAATGAAAATTCTCCCTCCATGTATCAATCTCTCTCTAGTGTTCATTTCCTGATTTCTCTGGTGCAGCCAGAATTGCCCAGAATAGCTCTGACAGACCACTCATCTCCTGCTTAGAGAAGATCCCCCCACTACATAGATTTGGAAAGGGGAGGTAAAAGGGAGCTAAAGGGGGCCCCAGGCACCCCGTCCTACACTCAGGTGAGTCAGCAAGTGCTCCTGGAGAATAGTCAACGTGCTATTTAAACCAGGGAAGCTCTGAGTGTAAACCTCAGCACAGCTCCAGATATGCCGGAAAAGGTCGCAAAGACAACACAAAACAAGCATCTTTTACCTTGAAAAGAGGATGCACTTCTTTTCCTTTCTTTCAGCTTGCTATGCAAAAAGTGCTATTATCTAGAGTGCTGTACTATTTGTTTTTAATCACACACATAAGAAAATATTTCCTACATCTAAATACGCATCTTACCCAAACACACAAGAAATTGAGCTAAATTTCTTTTTAGAAAATTATAGGCTCTTGCTTTCTCTGACTAAGTCTGGGGAGATCATATTGCCATATTACTAGGTGGATTTCTGCCCTTTGCATGCCAGCATATGGGTGGAATGTGCTATGTGTACAGAAGGAAATCCTTTGATGCCATGAACGCTAATCTCTGTGCTCTGGCATCAACGTTGCTCTTCTGGCCTTGGTAGAATGCCATGCCATATGGTGTGCTGCTCCCCTGGGCTCTGAGCACAGGGTTATGGTTACGACAAGGGAAAATGTTAACAGGCATTGCTGGGTGATGATAAGGTTACGGAGGCATAGGGTTTTGAATGTGGTGGTGACAGATGGTTGTCTAAAGGATCCTGAAAGAAACAAAGGATATTTGTATCCTCCTGGCTCCCTAAAGTCTTCCCCTGAGAGTCTTTGTGAACAACTATTTTTCTCACTCCTCATCACTCACTTTTACTCTGACATCATTTTTTTTTTTTGTCAATTCTCTTTTCTAGCACTGCACTGTTCAAGACAGTAGCCACTAGCTACACGTGGCTTTTTCAATTTCAACTAAAATCAATTAAAATCAAATAAAATTTAACTCCAGCTCCATCACGCTAACCATATTTCAATTGTTTAATAGCCACATGTGGCTAGTAGCTACTGTGTGGGACAGGAGAAATTAGTGCTGTTTTAGTATTTGACTCTCCATTCCCATAACTTCAATCACAATCCGCCACAGAATCATTAGGCCTAGTGTGTTATAATAGCATTCTTGCTCTTCAATCTCTAGCCTCTGTCTTTCTTCATGTCCACCCACACCCTCCATTGACTATTCCAGTCCACACACATTTTCTTCAACTTTTGGATTGTCACTATTCAAAGCATTTCCTTCTTCAACACACTGCCGTGTGGTCACTCAAGACCAAGTTCTTGGGCAATGGCTCAAAAAGTTATAGCTGTTGCTTCAAAGACCATGATACTGAGTCAGCTGACTCAAGATTCAAGAGATGCTCTGATGCCAAGAAAGACTGATCATAATCATTCAGCATTTAATAAAGGACCTACTACATTTAGATCCTGCAGCCTCAAATTATTTAAGGTCAATGTCCCTTTAATTTCCTTTGATAAGTGATTAAAACTGTTGGAGCACTGCCATTCCCGGAAGGAGTAAATACATACACTAATAATAGCCAGTGTTTGCTGAATACGTAATAGATGTCAGGCGTTTGGTAACCACTGACTGCTTCATCAGATTATCTCATTTAAATCCACACCAATCTTTTGATGTAGACAGTATCTTCACCTTACCATTTAAGAAGCTAATACATGGAGAATTTAGGTAACATGCTCAGAAGAGCAGAGTTAAGTGGCAGAGACAAGATTTGAACACACAACTTTCTCACTCTGGAGCCCAAGTCCTAAGTACTATGCAGTTTTTCTACTTCAGTATAGTATACTTTGGTTTATTGAACTATTTTACATATTGTTTCCTTTGAAGGTCCCAGCAGTCTTGTGAAGTCGTCTGGGCCTCGTATTTGTGCCTGACGCTCAGTGTCTGCTGAATAAAAAGTCCATTAACATTGATTTCACCACCTTGCAGATGAGCAAACTGAAACTTAGAGAAGTTAAATGTCAGAGACACAAAGATGTTAACCGGTAGTGTTGAAATTGAACTTGAATCTCCTGATCTCACTAGTGTTAACGTTCTGCTGTCATTATTCTCAAAAATAAATTAATGAATATATAAAATTATACGTGCTATCTCAGGAAATTTTTTCTAAAGTCAACAAGGATTTCTAGTTCTAGAGAAGATGGTAAGCTTGCACGAGCTGCTGGCTTCCTCTCCTGAACCCACTCTGGAAAGGTCAAAAAAGAGAGGAGGTTAATTTATCTCTGAACATAATGTGAAATCATGATCAATGCTTGTAGAGAGAGACATTATTTCCTGTTTGGAAGAGAGAGAGTGACCTAGACAGGCAGAGGCAGCTGCCAAAGCCAGCTGTGCGCTTTCTTCTCTTACACCCTTTTTCCACATTCCACATATAAGGGTGTCCATGGCCTGCCCGGTACCTTCTGCGGAAAGGGAGAGCCATACATTGGCCTGTGCCTGTGGGAGACAAGGTCCTATGGGAGGGCACCGAGGCCTGAAACAGGGTAAAGCTCCAATAGCAAGAGATGCACGAAGGCTGGTCACCTGTGGGAATGCTCTTGTCTTTCCATCCCCCTAACCGCAACCTGTGGATTAAGGAATTATCAGAGGATGGCATCACGGAGAACAGTACATTGGAGGGCTGCGGGGTTTCTCCAGAGGAAAGCCTCACCAGAAGGGGAGGAGAGGAGTTGGGGATCCATGGAGTTTTGATTGCAAGACCAGAGGCTCTTCTGTCCTGAGACCCCAACCCCCAAACCCAAGCCTCTTATATGAGAGAAAGAGCTGGGATTTCAGGTTGTTTCCCTTCTTCCAGACCCATTTCACCACCCCAGCTAACAGGAAGTTCCAAGGGGAATGAAAACTCAAAGGGAAAAAATAATAACATTTGAGAAGCATCAGCACTTTAAAGAGCAAGAAACTAAACAACCTAGCAGGAATCGCAGAATTAATTGATTAGATAGAACAGGAATTTCAAGTAAGCATAAATAAATATCTTCGGGGATATAAGGATGCTAGAAACAAGAGGCAAGTGCACGAAGTAACAGATTGTTCAATGGCATTATTGAGTGTGAAAAATGTAACTGCTGAAGTAAAGAACACAATCGATAGGCTGAATAAGAACATACAGAAAAAATAGCATATTACTATGCAGGAAGAGACAGTTGAGGAACTCTCAGGGCAGGCATCAGAAAAGGCTTAAGTCATAGAAAGAATGAAGGAGACGTCAAGAGGTAAGGATAGAAGTAGCAGAGTCAAAATGTACCTAAAAGGAGTCCAAGAAGAAAAGAATTAACTAGTTGTGGGGGGTATGTTACATAAGAAAACATTTCCTTAAAATTTCTCAGGTTCAAACAAAGAGCATTGAACAGGATAGATAAGAAAACCTCAACTGCTAGACACATTAGAGTAATACTTAAGAAAATCAATGACAGAGACAATTCTAGAATCTTCTGGAGAGGACTAGAAGAACACTTCAAAGAAACATCAGTTTTCACAACAGTAACATTGGATGGAAGAAAGCAGCGGAGTAATAGTTTCAAAGCTCTAAAGACAGAACTAAACTGTTATCTAAAGTGAGGATAAAATAAAGACATTATCAGGTGCCCTAAGCCTCACGCAAAGGCTCTCTGAGAGCACTCTTGGCAGAGTTCCTCACACAGAAAAGGAAGGAATGTGCGATCAAATATGAGTGATGAGATATTTCATAATTTCATGATTATCTAAATAAGAAATGGATAACATATATGTGTGTATAAAACTCTAAAAATATTTTAACATGACAAGTGTTGGGGAGCGACTAGGAGAAAGAGACTAACCAAGAGCTTGTCTTGCTTGAGAGAAAGACATAGTTATTGATAAGCTATAGAAAATGTCAAGAAAAATATGTTTGGTAAGTGGGAAATTGCCATGACAATAACAATAAAATGTTGTGCTTTTTTAAAAATAAGAAGGAAACTTCACACATCCAATTGAAGTTTGGAAATTATAAGAAAAACAAAATATATGAGGTAAATAAAAATATGAAATAAGATAGTAGAAATAATTTTTAAATGGCAGCAATTACCAAAAAAAAGCTTAAGTTAACCAAGAGAAAGACTCATGTTGAATAAAAATAAAATCTATCAATATATTATTTAAAAGATATACGTTGAAACAAAGGCCAGAGAAAGTTTGAAAATAAACTTGAACATAAAGTAGAGGAAAGGATATACCCATTAAATATCAACCAAAACACGCTCAGGGAAAGAACTTTAAGATAATACAAAATAAAATTTAAAGTTTAAAAAAAATCAGAAAAGATAAAGAAGACAGTTAAGTGTTAGTGAAAAGGAAAAATAATCCAGAAGATTTCATTACCGTGAGCCTATTTGCACCTAGAAATATAGTCTCAACAACTGACAGAATTACAGGGGAAAAAATAGTTGAATTGACAACTGATGGGAATTTCAATAAATTGCTCCTGAAAAGAATTGGCCAACTGTCAAATTAATAGAAACAGACACAGAAGGGAACAAGCTGATGTGCTTGAGCCAATAAACAGAACATTTTACACCCTATAAACCAAGACTATGTATTCTTCTTGGGCACAGAGAACAATCGTAAAAATTGATTATGCTCTAAGCTACAGACAAAATCTCAAAAAATGAAAAGAATCAATATCATATAGATTATGTTTTTTGAAAATCAGGCAATTAAGTCATAGAAATCATTAACAATGTTTAGCTAAATAGCTTCATATGTACCCCAAATTTAAAAATAAACAAAAATTTGGGGCCAGCCCAGGGGCGCAGTGGTTAGGTTCACACGTTCCACTTTGGCAGCCTTGGGTTCGCCGGTTCGGATCCCGGGTGCGGATATGGCACTGCTTGGCACGTCCTGCTGTGGTAGGCGTCCCACATATAAAGTAGAAGCAGATGGGCACGGATGTTAGCTCAGGGCCAGTCTTCCTCAGCGAAAAGAGGAGGATTGCCAACAGTTAGCTCAGGGCTAATCTTCCTAAAAAAAATTAAATTAAATTCAATTAACCAAAAAAAACCCAAAAAGGAAACCCATATAATTAAAATAATCATTGAATCAATGAGACATCATGAGGGAAAGTTTAAAAATACTAATCACTGCATGATGATAAAACTACTATATGTCTATTTGTGAGAAACAGTTTAAAAATTACTCAGGAGGAAATTTATGGCTTAAATAGGAAAACAAGAAAGGATTGTAGGAAAAAAACAAGGCAGAAAAGGTCAACCGAATAAACATAAATAAGAAGGAAAAGAATAAAAATAAGGGCAAAAATTGAAATAGAGAACAAAAATACAATAGAAATAATTAACAAAACATGAACTGGATTCTTTAAAAAGACTAATAATTAAGACAAACTTCTGTCCGTACATTATCAAGAAAAAATAGAGAAGATATATATATATCTTAACTAGATTTCTTATAGAGATGTTAAAATTATAAGTAAATAAACTTAAATGCAACAACAACCATTAAAGAAGTTGAAATGCTGGTCAAAAACCTATTCACAACACTCCCACTCTCTCCCCCATCCTCAAAATAACTGCCGAGTTATACCAAACTTTCCAGGAATAGATTATCTTATACTAAATCCATAAAATAGAAAAAAGAGAAAACTGCCAAACTTATTTTATGATGCTTCTATAAGAGCAGTACAAGAAAAAAAAATAATATTCTAAGACAATTTCACATAAATACAAACATTTATTTATTTACTTATTTATTTATTGAGTTATTGATAGGTTACAATCTTGTGAAATTTCAATTATACATTAATGTTTGTCAGTCATGTTGTAGGTGCACCACTTCACCCTTTGTGCCCACCCCCACACCCCACATAAATACAAACATTTAAATAATATATAAAATTATGCAATCTGATAGTCTGTAGCAAAAAATACATCATGCTAAGTTATGTCTTATCCCAGGAATTCAGAATTCAAGAATGGTTTAACATCAAAGTAAACATCTACAGGAGAGAAACCATGTGATGATCTCAATAGATGTAGAAAAAGCACTTAAAAAAACTCCACATCTATATAGGTTGAAAACTCTTAAACTAAGATTCTATCAACTAAAAGCCATACCAAACCTCATTTTCAGTAAAGAAACTTTGGAAGCATTTCCTATAAGTCTCAATATAGTACTAACGGCCAAAGAAAAAAAGATATGTAAATGTAATAGGTGGAATAAGGATTGAAGGAGAATAATAAAATAGTCAAATAGTTAAAGATCATCATGGATGCTGTACGCAGGATCAATAGCATTTCTCTGTAAATAGTCAACTAGAAAATTAGGTGCCGCTCACAACTGTTACAAAGACTATGAAGAATAGGAAACACCCTAACAAAGAATGCAAACAATCTTTACAGAGAAAAGCATTCACGCTCTATTAAAGAATATAAAATAAAACCAAAACAAATAGAACATATGTTTGTTTCCTAGATGGCATGCCTGAAATTATAAAGGTGTCCAATCTCCACAAATTATTCAATTGGCTAAACCAAATAGAATAAATGTCCCAGCAGAATTTTGGAGCAAAATTTCTATTGATTTTAAAAATTATATGAAATAATAAGTTTCCTCAAATAATTGAGATAGCTATTCAGAAATAAGAGCAATAAGGTTGGTCTAAGCACAAGAAGATCTAGAACAATGGAAAGGATAGCGATTCCAGAAACAGACTTGTAAACATAGCATAAGATAAATATGTCATCAAAAATCACTATGGAAAATATTAATTATTAAATAGGTGATGTTGGCAACATTGGCTGGTATATAATACCAAAATAAAGCTCTATTCCTTCCTCAAAAATTATCCCCAAACAGGCACTGGCCCTGTGGCATAGCAGTTAAGTTCAGCACACTCTAGTTCAGTGGCCTGGGTTTGCAGGTTCGGATCCTGGGCATCAACCAACTCCACTCATCAGCCGTGCTGTGGAGGCATCCCACATACAAAATAGAGGAAGACTGGCACAGATGTTAGCTCAGGGGCAATCTTCTTCACCAAAAAATAAAAATAAAAACAGTTATTCCCAAACAAACTTCCAATTCTTAAAACATCTAAATATGAAAGCTAAAACATCTAAAGCTAAACAGTAAGAGAATATGAAAGAGATATTTATTTTACAATATATGAAATATTTTGTAATTTCTAATTTCAGATATATTTTAAATTGAGGTTTTAAAAAATATATTTATGAATCAGTACAATGATTTGAAAGTTTTTTAGTTCAAGACTTGAAAAACACATTGAGTTTCTTCCCTCAGAGCATCTACCACATCAAACCATCAGCCATGCTGTCCCTGTGCTGGGCAACAGAAGTCTGAGGGGACTAGAAGGTGAGACTTGCCCTGCACTTTCTTCCTGCCTTCATGCAGCCCAGAAGCCAGCTCTCGAGAGAGAGAGAGAGAGAGAGAAAATAACCGTGGAAATGTGTGAAGTGAGACTTCTGTCTGATTCTTAATGAGTTGAGCATCTTATCATAAATATTCTACCTTTTGTGTCTGTCACATTGGCAAACTTTAGATATTTGAATAATAGTAAGTACCAGTCAGGATGTGGGGAAAGAAAGTACTATGAATTGTGAGTAGAAGTATAAACTAGTATAGCTCAGCTAGTGAGATCAAAAAATACTTAAAGAAATTTAGTATGAATGGAATCTAGCAATTCCATCCCTAAGTGTAGCTTAGAGAAATTCCTGTTCAAATCCATCATGACACACGTAGAAGAATATTCATCATAGCACTGGTTATGGCAGCAAAGAGTTGGAAGCAACAGAGGCGTTCATCCATGGAGGAAAAGATAATTAGTGTGATATGTGCATTCAGTGATATGTGCATTTCTAATACACACATTATTAGAAATAATGAAGCTCATTTTATTTATAGCAACATGGCTCCATCAAAAGGGTTTGAAATGGAAAAGAAAAGGAAATAAAGCAGAAGGAGATCTATGCACAGCACCATTTATGTAATTTTTAGAAACACATGCACAACTGTCCTGAGCGTTTTCAAGGATACAGTTACACACATTTACATAAACACACAGAGGATGAATTGGACAGGCATGTTAAATACATCAGGGTGGAGATGGGAAGGAGAAAAACAAAATATGATTAAACAAAGGAAGTGCTTACAGAAACATATGACAAAAATCTGCCATGTGGTTAACTCAATTCTGTGCCCCTGAGGTTCAAAGATAAATAAAATAAAGTCGGGGGTGGGGTCCCAGATATTGAGAGGTATCCATCTTTAAGATGGAACCAAGGCAGCACTGAATAGTGGCTCAGGGCAGGGAGTCTGGACCCAGGCTTACCCAGCCTTCCTGGGTTGAAGGCCAGCTCTGCAAGGGAGAGTCTGCGAGAATTACTTCCAGCTTTGTGCCTCAGTCTCTCGATCTGTGACAGACAGGTGATAATAGTACCAACACCACAGGACTGTTGTGAGGACAAAGCGAGTTCATATTTGCAAGGCAGTTAGAAGATTTGATTATAAAATGCATAGTAACTTTCACAGCCTTTCTTATTAGAAGCACTGGTAGTATTTCACAGTGTTTTAAAATAGATATACAAAGAGTTTACTGGAAACTGACTACGTTTCAGAGCAACAAAAAGCACACATATTGAAAAAATGATTTACATGATGCCCATCTGAACCTTCGGGATAAAGGCAACTCAATTTAAGAAGGGAATTGACGATGTTTCAGTGAATTATCATGCTAGATGCTTTTGTCCTTTTTTGTTTTTGTTTTTGACAGCCTCTAAAGAAAATATGTCAAAGATATTACTTAAATGAATCACCAGCTGAGATGTTTATAATTTATTATATCTACTTCTGAAAGAGCAAGTTTGGTCTAACCACTTCTTATTAAATTCTTGATTTATTAACCATGGCTCTCAACTACCAATTTTTTATTTTGTATTTAAAGATCACTTGCTCCAAGTCTTTCTTTATAAGCTTGCCTAGCTGGTTATACATTTATTTTTCACTGGACAATTGACTGGCTTCTTACATTTCTAATAAAACTGGAAATCTTGTCGTTGTATTGTCTTCACCTGCTTGCTTCCCAGCTGCTAGAAGGAGCTCAGAGCGATTTAACCATTTCCCTCCCAAATGGCAACTGGGATCAAATGAATTCCCAGTTCTTGAAAGTATTTGGCAGACTTGGAACAGCTGAGCTTGTTTCACAAGGCAAAAGTTAACGCAAGGCTGATGGCATTATAAACTTGTGTCACGGTTTGATCGACTCATGAAACCCTTCTGGACCACAAAACAATGTGTTTCTATCTTCCATCTTCATTATTCATTGCACCATCTAGAACATGGATTTAAGTTACTGTTCATCTTGTCTTTTTATGCTATAATTCTACATCAAGTAACCTTCTAACAGAGACAATAACCACTTATTAAGTTTTATACATGAGCCAGGCTCAGAGTGAAAGACTGTAAGTCATTATTGTTGGTTTGTGTAACAACAATGCGAGGGAGGTATTAGCATTATCCTGCATGGAGGTGGAGAAGCTGAGTGTCAGAAAGGTAAAGCCACTCACCCACGGCCACACAGCCGGAAAGAGTGTGTGACTCCAAATTAGTAGTATCCATCAGCTCATCTTCTTCTGCATCTCAGATGTGACCAGGAGAGGGCCCCAAGGCCCCAGTCTGCTCATGGAGTGACCAGCATCTTCTGACCTGGATCTCTGTGGCTATGTCTTTTGGCTCTCAGAGCAGAAGACAACAAGATTCTATTCTGGCCTCACATTTTCTCATTTTCTTTTTTTGGGTGGTCTTGTCATAGTACACAATGCCCAGTCTCTGGGTTGAAGCAATTGTTTTGTCTTCTTTTTACCTAATTTGAGCCCTTGTATTGCAGTCACAATCCTGCCTGGAAGGACTTCTGAATGCCAAGATGGGACCCTCCACTCTTGTGTGTGCTTATCTGGCAAGGACCTCTGAAGACAAGCCCATCCCTACACTCATGTCTTGTCTTTGCTCATCTCTCGTTTTACTTGGACTTCTTGACATGACACTTAACTTCAGACTTTGTCTGTTCCTTTCATGCGTCGTGTTGAACCTGGCTCTAAGCTCAGCCTCTCCTTAGGGTCCTACTTGGCTCCCACAGATATCCTTATCCTGTGACCACCTATACCTGGTACTCATTATCTGGGTATTTGTCCAAAATCTTTCCTGGGTCTGTGATGTGACATTATTCTTTCTGCCTTCTGTTTGGTTTAGTTTGCTACTTATAGAGGATCTGTTGATAAGAGAACCATGGAGGGGAACATGTTCTCTCTATCACAAAATTATAGTTCAAAATCTTGTCCTCCTATTCTTATCAAGACCTCTCATCATTATTTTCCTGTGAGAGAGCTGGTGGTGTGGTAGCTGTGGGCAGCATTTGGGCTGCATGAAGGCAGGGAAGAGGGCAGAGAGCAAGTCTCACTCCTCTTCGCCTGAGACTCCTGATGCCTACACAGAGGGGAGTGCGACTGATCATGTGATGTGGTAGACACTCTGAGAAGAAACTCAAAGTGTTTTTTCAAAGTCTCAAGCCAAGAAAGTGTTGTATCATTGTACCAATTCATAAATGTAAGTTTTGAAACCTCAATTTAACATATTTCTTAAATTAGAAGTTATGAAATATTTCAAATCCCCATATTCTGTAGCCTTGCTACTTCAAGTGGGGACCCGAGGCCCACTGGCATAAGCAACACCAGGGAGGGGAGCTAGTGGGCAAGGCAGAATGCCAGGCTCCTAGGCCAACCTAAGGAAATCAGAATCTATATTCTTTAAACAAGATCCCCAGGTGATTAGCGTGTGTATGAAACTTTGAGAAGGGCCGTTCTGTTCCTTTATTCCTTCTTATCAGAGGTTTCAATTTAAACATTGACTTAAAATGTAGGTATGTTGAAATCTAGAATATATTTACATGATAAAGAGAAAGGATTTCATATTCGTCAACATTTGTGTGTTGGAGACATAATGTGTTTGCATATGAGTCCTCTCTGCCTCACCATTCCCGCCCACACTCCCTCTGAGAGCTGAGAGCATTTTATCCCTACACTTAGCTGCTGGCTCTCTTGTCTTCTAAAGGAATTGCTAGTTTGGTTCAGGGACTTGGAAATGTAGACTTGGAAAAATCAGCCTTGGAAGATAGGAACAAAGACCACGGAAGAAAAAGAAAGAGCACAATAGCCTCCCAACTGGGAGATTTGAGGAGAGCTGGAGGTAGAGAGGAGAGATTAAAGGTCCAAGATCACAGGTGATGAGACATCTCAGCCTTGGCTGCACCTGAACCAGACGAGAGCAATGGAGGTCAACCACACAGGAGTGTGTGGCAGGTCATGGGAGCAGAAGCTGGGCCAGAGAGGGGAATGACAGTGCATTTTCTAAGAGAAAGGCAGATCTTGGCTAACAGGTGGAAGGTTTGAGGGCTGCATTGCAAACACACCTGAGCAACCTCTGAGTACCTCCTGTGTAAGAGGGAGGACGCTTAGAGCAACCAGAGCTCACACCAAGATAATGAGCTCTGACATAAGCCACACATGGATGAACTTGAGGGCACAGATATCTCTGGGTAGGAACACAGTCAAAGAAATTGTGTTGTGATTCTGTTATTTTAATGCTCCTCTTACCCCAGGCTAGGGAGGATCTAACTACCGTTATAAAGAAATAATGTTTAAAATGGTCTGGTACTGGCCAGCAAAATTGGCGAAAATTTAATAATTTATGTAACACCTATAGTATATATGTATATAAATGCATTTATATGCATATGGACTTTATATTAATATCTATATGTAGAATATAATACCTACATATAACATCGGCATATAATATACGTGTATATATATATATATGAGGGTTAAGGTATATGTATATGTGTGTCTGTGTCTGTGTGTATATGTATATACTTCTTCTATTTTTACTATCTTTTATTCCTCGAGAGATCCCAGAATTTACAAAATTGCAGACCCATGGCAGAGACTCCCCATCCTATAATATGTCTAAATCTTAGTGTGGACCCCACTGCAGGCTGCAGAGTGAGTACTCTAACTACATTAGAATATTTCCAATCCCAAAATCAGAAAAGATTTTTCAAATAAATGATACTAAGTATTATACCTTTTAGTTACAAACAAAAACACTAAGATAAGTTGTGATATGACTAGAGAGCCAAATATAGAGCAATCTCTGAGAAAGTTACATTTAACTGACCTTCAATTTGTTTTAAACTGGGGATCTCAGGTTAAAATCCAAATGACTCTGTGTGTGATTAAATTGTGTATGTTCCGCATTTGAATTGAGCAGTTTCTCAGATAACATAAATCACTCTTATTTGTGACCAATTTCCATCCAGCCTGTCTGCATTATTGAAGGAAACGCATTTCCCTCTTGCTGACCTTTACACCATAACCGCAGGCTCACAGGTGGTCACATTGACATGTGGTTGCCAGGGGTGACAGCCAGAGTTTTCTTCTTAATGACATATGGTCTTAACAGTTTTTATTTTAAATGTTTACAGGATTGTCTTAAGTTGTAATTCTTAAGCCTGATCTTTCTCTCTGAACTAGAAAAGGGATAGTCTTAAGGCATGTAAAAACACTTCCATCATATTCCCTCTTTCATCTTAAACTTCAAGTGGATTAATTTCCAGATTACAAGGAAACTGATCCATCAGCTGTAAAAGCTTTATTTCCCACATCCTCACAGAATCTGACACTGAAAACACACACAGAGTTGTCATTTTGCTATTATTCGCTTATAACCTATTATTTGACTCCCACGTTGTAGTGGGTTTCTTATGTAAGCTTCATGGATTACATAATGTACAGAAAGCCATTACTCTCCCAGAGAGATGAAATGGACAGTGTGTCTTTTCATTCCCACCTGTGATTCTGATGTGAGGGCTCAGGGTATTCCTCTCTCAGTTTTCTGTAAAGCATCTACAAAGAGGATCTTTATTGCTGCAGTTCAGTTCTTGCATTTTAAAATTCAATTCTTTAGGTGTTTAGTTTCACAGAATTTGTCACCAGCATCACTTTTTTGAATACTCAAAATATTAAAAAGCTATGATTAAAAATTTAAGTAAATGAAATATTTAAAAACAAAAATATTAAGTAGATTACATTGAGAATCCATATTATTCCTTATTTGATTTGGCACATGATTCTTTGAGAGAGTTTTTCATCTTCCTACTTTTCCAGGATGCATTTCGTGCTTTGACTTTCATCTACCATCCACCCCAGATCTATGTGGGCACGTCTTCCATGGCTTGAGTGATCTCCAAGGGTCCCTTGCATACAGTGCTTACAGACTTTGGGAGATAATCATGAAAATCCTCTCTGATCCATCCTTGCAGAACTGATCTCTGTGTCTCTCTCAGTCTCTGTTTCTCTCTGTCTCTGTCTCTCTCTCTTCCCCACTTTCAAGAGTCTATAAACCATGTTTTGTTGCAAGTCACCCATCCTGGCTTCACGTTGCTGAGTCTATGCCAGGGCAGAGGCAGATTTGAGAAGTATTTCTAAAGATTCACGCATCACTTTTGTTTCTATCCATTCTTAAATAGGTAAAATTTCTCTCTTTTAATATTTATCCTCAAAGATTTACTTCGCATCTTCAATAGACGACAGTTCCTAATTATCCTGGACCACATTGTCAATCAGATATGACTGGCTGCCATGAACAGTCTATTTTCTCCTGACACCTACCTTAGAGCAGGATTCTATTCTTCTTTTTCTTTTTCCACCCCCCAAATAAATTTCATTCTGCTTGAACAATACATGTATTCATTAGCCATATTCACACCTTGGTCTTGCTTCTTGCTTTCAGCGGTTGAGTTCTCCTCACCCACAGCTGACTTTTTCTTCATTGACGCTCCCAGTGGACTCTCTCTATTGCACAGATACCAAATAACAAATTTAACTTGCCCTTCTTCTCCACTCTCCAGGCACATATGTAATCACCCTCTTCAAATGAGTAAATGCCCAATAAAACGAGTAAATATGTTCTTAAAACATTTCCCCTTTTCCTTATTGAAACTACTCAAAAGCAAGAAGAAAAATAAAAAACAAAACCTTTATTTTCACTGAGAGAAGAAAAAGACTCAAAAATATATGTAAGAGATTGGCAAAATGGCAAAATTTACACATGGCCCATAAAGGAAGAAGTTAAGGGAAGCCAAAAAGAGAGCTCACAGTGAGTCTAGAAACACGACACCACAGAAAGTCCCACCAAAACTATACTCACTGAAGGTGGGAGGAGCAGTCTGAAGAGAAAAGCTTTGTCTGCAACAGCATTGTAGAAACAGGGTCACCAGGATGGCTGCAGAAGGCATTCCTGGAGCTGATTTGGTTCAGAGAAGCAGAGAAGACAGAACTTCCTAATTAATCACAGAAGCTCTATTTCCAGGAAGGGATCAGACTTTAGCGTCTGAGAAGATGCTTTATATATGGACACTCCCCCACCCCAATACATATGGGAAATGTTAGAAAATGGCTAGTCCAAGAAAATAGAACTCATTTAACCAGTGATAAAATGAATTGTGCAGCAAGTATATGAGTATCCTATAAGACAAAAAGGAAGAGTAGCAAGATTCTTTAAAAGCTGAAGAATACTTATAAGGGAAACTTTTCCATGGGGCCCATAAAAATCGTTGGCAAATATTTTGTCGGGAATGTAAAATAAAAGAACTTAATGGAAGAACAATCTCTATGACAGGAGACTACTGGGTAGAAATGCAAGAATTCAAGGGGGAAACGGTGAGAGAGCAGGAATGGATGAAGTGTGAACTTGCAGAGCTTAGTAAATAAGTAGAAGAAAAAATTACACCATTAAATGAAGTAAAATTCGCAGAGAAAGAGTGAATAAACATTGTAGAATACAGGGTATACAGAGAGAGTACAAAAGAGAAGAGTGAAAACAACAAAAACTTAGGAATTATTTGTGTGCATATGACAAAGAAAAGCAAGTGATATACACATATGTGCAATTATACTCCCAGAAGGAAAAACACACAAGGTAATAGACTAGAGCAAATACACAAGATATAGTTTAAGAAAACTTTCCTCAGATAAGAGGAAACTTTATTCTATAAATCAAACATGTAAGAGAATGTTAACTAGAACGCAAAGGAAGATCTGCAAGATATCTTAAAAGAGAGAGAGAGAGGCAAGGATTTCATAACCAGCAAACTCTATTTCAAAGTATAAAGGTGGAAAGGCTGTAAACAAGTACTTTTGAGCATTCAAGAACCATGGGAATGCTGTTTCAAAGAACACCTGAAAAAAAACTACTAAAGGAAGAGCTTCAGCCAAGTGATGACTAAGGAAGCTCTGTCAGAAATACTTGGAGTAAGCATTAACCACACTTCATCGTAAAATTATCACTAAAATAAGCCTGAATATTTGATTGGCAGAATATAATAGATGCATTTTGTGCCCTGACACTATAAAAGTAATAAAAATCAGCAGATGTAGGAGACAGGATTGGAAATGGGAAGGAGATTAGGTATGCTAATTGCCCCCTCTCTAATAGCTAGGGTTCAAAAATCCTACAAAGCAAACAAAAGGATTGAAATCATACTTAAGTAGTTCAAGGAAAATACTAGAAACATTATATTGTAATAATGGTGAACTAGATGATAGGTGATTGCAGAACAAGTCTACTGTGAGAACTGAGAAGGTGGAAAGATATCAAAACAAAAACAGAAAGAAACCTTGTTTGAAGGCAGCAAGGACTTGAGCAGCCAAGGTCCAGATAAAAGCACAGAGGGGTGGCTGGATGTTACTTTTTTTCTTGAGGAATTTGCTGACTCAAAAGTGGTAGATGAGAGGCAGATGACAAGAGAAGAAAGCAGCTGGGTGGATGAGAAGCTAGACAGAGCTACTGACAACGGTAGAGATTTAGAGTACAAGAATTGGACTTTAGAGTTTAAGGCCTGTACGGAAGAATATATGCTTGAGAACACCTCAAGAATTCAGTTACACATCAGTAATAGGAATGAACAAGATATAGACCATTCCTAAAAACAGTGAAGGCCTGAGTGGATTAAGATAATCTACCTCTAATCTAACTGACTCTCAGTTGCAAAAATAAATTCTCTCTAGAGGAAATTAACAACCTTTAGAGTCTCAAATTTTCTCTATGATTCATCGAATGTAATGGAAGATATTCAATCAAAAATCATCAAGCAAACCAGAAGACTACAAGATCAAACACCAAAGGAAATCACAGAAAATAAAGCAGCTCTAACGGAGATCTAGAAGAGGGAGTTATAAGACAGGATCTTAAAAATAATTCTGATTAACACATTGAAGAAGTAAACGATGATAATAATGATACAGAGAAGTTCAGCAGTGTACTTGAAACTACAAAATGATTACATGGAAACTAAACTGAGAAAATGAAATAATAACTGAAATTAAGAATGGTTTTGTAAGCCAATTAGACGCAGCTGTAGAGTGAATTTTTGAACTGGAATTTAGATAAGGAGAATATATCCAGACTAACTTATAGAGAGGGAAAAGGATGAAAGTTACAGAAAAGAGTGTAAAAGACACATGGGATGTAGTTAACAAGTATAGCATACGTGTAATTGGAGTTGCAAAAGGAAAGCAGAAAGGGAATAGTGCAGAAAAAAATATTTAAAGACAAAATGGCTTATCATTTTTCCAAGCAGACAAAAGATGTCAGACCACAGACCCAAGAGATGCTATGAACCCGAAGCAGAATAAACACGATTAATTTATTTCAGGGTGGATCATAGTAAAACTGCTGAAAACAAAAGATAAAGAGGCAAAAAATTTTAAAAGATAACTCTTTAAAAATAGCCACAATAAGACTGAATACTTACTTCTCAACAGAAATAGTGGTGGAAGCCAGGAGATAATGAAATTCTATGCCTAATAAAGGTGTCCTTCAAAACTGAAGACAAAATAAAGAACTTTCAGACAAACAAAGCAGAGAAATCATCACAGGTAGCCTTGCACCAAAGGAAATACTCAGAGGAGTCGTTCAGGCAAATGGAAAATGACTTCACACGGAAGCATAGAAACACAGGAAAGAGTGAATGAAGAGGAGTGGAAACAGTAATTATACAGATAAATCAAAATGATTATTTGGTGTATAAAGCAATAATAATGTGTATGTACATATATAATGTGAAGAAATAGCATAAAATGGGAGAGAAGGCAAATTGACTTAAAATATTCCAAGTTCCTTGCAGTGCTAGAAATAGCAAAATTACTGAATAATATTGAATTTCATAAGTTAAGGATGTTTGTTGAAATCTCTAAAATATCCACTAAGGAAACGATAAAAAATTAATAACCGAAAGACTCATAAAGAGAACATAATAGAATAATAATCTAATTAATTCTAAAGGAATCTAAAAAGAAGATAAAGAAACACAGACGAGAACAGAAATGCATCAACAAATAGAAAACAAATATTACAATGGTAGGTTTAAGCTCAAGTATATCTGTAATTTCATTAAAAGTAAAAGATCAAAATTTTACACATAGAAAAGCAAAACTAAATTATATCCCTATAAGAAATGCATGTTAAATATAAAATAGAAAGTTTTAAAGTCCAAGGGTGTTAAAAAATATACCATGAAAATGCTAATCAAAAGAAAACTGATGCAGCTCTAGTAATATCAGAAAGGCAAGAATTTCTAGAGACAAAAAGAAATAGTTTAAAACAATAAAAAGGTCAATTGAGTAGGAAAATGTAACGATCCTAAATTTGTATGCATCAAATAGCAGAATTTCAAAATATATGAAGCTAAAATTAAACAACTATGAAAGAGGAAATAAACAGTCTTCATGATAAATTTTAATAAATCTCAAAAAGACGGAGAAATCATTAGTAAGTAAAAGAAAGATTTGAAAAATATGCATAACAAATGAGACTCTATTCCACTTAAAATCATTGAGACCAACAGCTACAGAGTACACATTTTTTTAAGCGTACAAGATATATTTATTAAGGTTGACTATACTCTAGCTCATAAAACAAAGACAGTAAATGTCAAAGAACTGAAATCACGTGGTCTATTTTCTCTGGCCTAGTGGAATCAAGCTAGAAGTCAATTTTTAAAAGATAAGAATCCATCTTCCCCCATCTAGAAATAAGAAACACACTTCTATATAACCCATGGATCCAAATCCATGTAGAAATTGTAATGGAATAAAGAATATATTCAACTAAATGATAATGAAAATGGAAACCTATCAAAATTTGTGAAGCAAGCAAACCAATCTTATAGGGAAATTAATAGCCATAAGTGCATAGATCAGATAAGAAGAAATCATAAAAATCTAAGTATCTAAAGACATTTGTGAAAGAGCAGCTAATTCAAGGTAAAGAGAGCAGAAAGAAAGAAATAATAAGTAGCAGAAATTAATAAAATAGAAAATAAATACTAACTACATATATTCAAACGCCAAACATTATTTCTTCGGCAGACTAATAATATTAGCATGGTCCTGTCAAGATCAATCCTTCCCCTAACCAAGAAAAAAAGAAAGAGAGACAAAGATATCAATATCTGGAATGAAAAAGGGAATATAGCTACAGATCTTCAAAACATTAAAACAGTTAAAAGAATATACCATATAATTCCATACACATCAAATGCTAGAACAGGAAAAATTAGTCTATGGTACAAAAAAATGTCAAAACAATGATTGGCTGCAGGGGATTGGAAGGGTGACCAGGGATCTACCGAGAAATGACATGAAGAAACTCTCTGTGGTGACGCCAATGTTCTACATCTTAGTAGAGGTTTTGGCTTCCAAAGTCCAAACTATCCAGATGGTATACCTAAAATATGTATAAAGCAAATTTTACCTCAACAGAAAAAATATTGAACACAGATTAAGAATATGCATTCTGAGGTAGTTGGCAGAAACTGTACTGATGTTTGCAACTTTGAAATTCATTAAAAATTAAGATAAATTGAAGGATGGAAAAGCAGATAGATGGATAGATAAATGATGAAGCATAGTAAATAGAAATTGTAGAATCCAGGCGGTGTGTATATGGGTGTTCACTGTAAAATTCTTTTGACTTTTGTATGTGCTTGAAATTTTCATAACTGAAAATGAAAGGAAAAAGAGAATATAGTGAACAATTTGTTTTCAATAATTTGAAATTTTAAGTAATAAGGACAAATTCCTAGTAAAACACAGCTTACCACAATAAACATAAGAAGAAATGGAAAAATTCATGTAACCTCCTATCCAAAAAAAGTTGAATTTATATTTCTAGACCTTCCTACAAAGAAAGTTCCATGTTAATCAAGAGTCCAGAAACAGACTCGTGCTTACATGAACATTTGTAATATTGTAATGATTTCTTTCAAAATGGCACTGCAGAGCAATTGAAAAAAGAAAAAAAATAATTTCCTAGATAAATTGTTCTATGTAAATGGAATGCGTATTGCACAAGAGACTGTGTTAACCTCTACCTCACTCCAAACAAAAAACTCAGTTTCCAGAGGATTACAGAAGTAAATGTTAATGGTAAAACAATAAAGTTTCTAAAATATAATATGGGAAAATATTTTATAACGTTGTAGCAGGCAAAGATTTCTCCCAAGATGCACTAAAACATTCCCCATAATTTAAAAAAAGTAACAAATAGGAGTAAATTAAAACTGGAAACTTCTCTTAAGCAAAAGGTACGATTCAGAAATTGCAATGTCACGCTGCAGAGAGGGCTGTGGCTACGGCTGACTCTCCACACAAGACTGCCGAAGAAAATCATTCACTCCCTGGGTGTTTAAGGATGGACTGATTGCTGCTGGTTTAAAACAGGTTCTCTGATTACACGTTTACAGTTTGGGACTGTAAAGATCAAAGAGCAGTCCATCTTTTTTCCTCTTGGACACCGTTAGTCATCAGGGAAATGCAAATTTAAAACCATTCCCACCAAAATGAATAAAATTAGACACTAACATAACCAGTGTTGGCAAGGGTACGGAACAACTAGAACTCTCACGCACTGCCAGCGGAACTGGAAGTTGGCACAGGAACCTGGGAAAACTTTTTGACAGCTAAAGCTGAACATATGCCTACCCCATGACCCAATCATTCTACGGATTGCCTCCGCTTACTGCCTGGAGAGAGTTTCCAGGCCAAAGCTCAGGGAAGGGAAACCAAGCAGAGCCCATCAGTCTAGGGGGCAAAGCTGGGAGTACAACACAAAACCCTGAAGGCATAATAAAAAGATTAATAAAGTCAAGGACATAAAACATGGAGAGCTCTTTTGGAGCAAAAACCTCTTGAGGAAATCTAAAAGCCAAACAACAAAATGGGAAAATATGTGTGAAACACATAACACACCCACGGAGCTAATCCCCCTGATGTATAAAGAACCCTTCACAAGCAAGAAGAAAAATGGGCAACACCATGAATAGATAAGTCACAGAAAAGGAAATAAAGATGGCCCTTAATAATGAAAAAAGGCTCAGTCTCATTCATATGAAGAAAAAAAGACACTGAAACTACAGTAAGACGTCGATTTTCACCTGTCATGCCCGCAAAGCATCACATGTGAAAACGACAGAAGTGGAGACGCTGTGGGGAAACAGGCATTCCATGTACCTGAGTGGGAGTTTTTATGATATAAGCTCTGTGCAGGGCAAATTGACATTGTGTTTTAAATCACAAAAGCATATACATTTGATCTTATAGTTCCTCTTCTCAGAATGTATTCTAGAAAATTTCAGCAGGACAAGGTTATTCACTGCAGCATCATGTGTAAAAATAAAAGATTGGAAACAACTAAAGTGTCCATTCACAGGTAAATGATTAGATACATGACAGTGCAGCCATAAGATACAATGCTATACAGATTTTAAGAAAAACAATGAGGGACCGCATTATATATTGGTAGGGAAAGGTACCCAGGATATACTGTTAAGTTAAAAACACAATTGCAGAATAGTATTGTCTGCTGTCATTTGTGTAAAAATAGAAGGAGTATTACATGGAGGACGATGAACATGTTTGTATTCAGAAAATAAGACTCTCTAGTTACCAGGATGCACTCTCCCAATAGGACTGCCTGGAAATTACAATAAACGACAATTTTTATCTTGTTAGCATACTAGATGTCTGCACAATCTAGTCCGTGAGACAAGAAATTTGCACAAAGAGTACAAAGCACAAACTAATTATTGTCATATGTAAAATGCTGATAGTTGGCACAAGCAAAGGCGCAGGAGCATGGAACAAAGAGAACATTGAATATCTGGTCATTTCTAGGACACACAAAAAGTGGGTGTAGTGGGCCTGGAAGAGTGGTTGAAGCCAGCTCATGGAGGACTTTAAATGTAAAACTTGATGTGAATTGTATGATTTTCCACGGAGCAATAAATAGGTGGCATGACACGTTTCCAGGTCAAACTTAAACGTGGCCCCCTTATTCTACCATTATTTTTACATAAACGCAATTCTTCCATCCTTTTGATAAACACCTTAGGATATCATAAAATAGCTGCATAGGTAACAAAGTACTTTCAATAAATTGCCTGTAATTTTCAAGGGCACTGTGGAAGAGTAAAACCCCAGGAAGCGTTGTCTGGCTAAAATATTTTGAATATATATTGTGCAAAGTCTAGGACATGAGCACTCTTGAGGAATTGCTATAAGCAATAGTCATGATCCTAGCTAGATACAGCATTTCCTGGTGCTGAACAATAGTTGGATAAATAAATAAGCATTTTAACATACCGAAGGTCAACGTAGAGCATTTGTCTTCTTCTTTGCATTTCTCTAGAGAAGAGCTTTGAAATACCTTCTTTTGCAGATGGCGAAGTAAAGATGCTAAGGGACTCAGTGACATCTTCTCAGGCTTACTTGTATGTTGCCTTAAGTGTCTCACTGTTTATGTGATTTTGATAGATATTGACAACCACAAGAAACAGCAAAATCATAGCTAGACACTGTGGGAAGCACCGTGAGGAAGGAGTTTGATTGTGGAGAAAAGAAAATGGAGGAGAGAGGGAGCACCAGGAAGGGGTCAATCATGCCAACTCATGCCAAGGTCAGCCTGTGTTCTTCTGCCCGTGGGCCAGCTGTAGCCATGGCCTCTGTACCCAGCAAGGAGGGAGGCAGAACATGCCAACTGGTAATATTTCAAGAAGCTAAGTCTCAGGGAAAAATCACATGCTGACTTAGTCTTCCTATATATATGTGAGTTTTCTCAACCAGAAAGTGAGTACCACCATGCAATATTTGGCAGCTATTTCTGGCCTTCTATGTGCCTAGCATCATGCTAGGTTATACCTTGAGGCATCCTGAGGACTGAAACCACGTTTTCTAAATGTAATATACTCACTCACCATGCCGTACCTCCCTGAAACACACCCACACCCACACACACACACACACACATCCTGGACTAGCCACTTCAAGTATCTAAACTCTGTTCCCTTCCCACTATACCTTCTGCACTTTAATCATCGAACTGACATGCTGTGTCTGAGAATATGCATAAACACAGAACAAAGAAATTAATGAAAAATCATCTTGATTCTAGAACATATGTACAGTTTTGCACCTTAACAAAAATTATTTCCTTTCTTATTTCTAAATTCTGTAATGAAGACAATAAGTCCATTATATATAATATGTAAAGTGGAAAGCGCCTGTGGAGTCCTCGTACCTGCTGAGTCACTGTGTTACACTCTGAGCTGTTCAACGCCTGTGCTCTGCTGATGGGGGAGTTTATTTGTAACTCATACCTCTCGAGAAGCAGGAACATCTTGTTGTCTGCTGTAGCTCCTGAACCTCAGATACACCCTCCTTGTCTCAAATAGAAACCAGTGAAGATCTCCTCTCTCAGGAATTACGCAAGGGGTTAAATTTTGTGTCTCTCAGGGAGAAGCCAATTTACCACGCTCTAATAGCTTAGTGCGAAAGAGAGAAAGGCTGAGCATGTTGGAACGGTGCCGAGTCATACCTGTCCTTGGGAAAAATGCAAAATTTCAGTGTCCTGGGATATTTTTGATCTCACTACTCATACCACTTGGAATATTTGGACAACTTGAGAGGAATTCCTATGGTGGCAAAATCTGATTAGGATCAGGTAGTTTTATTAGATTTTATATTAAATACTTATTTGTCTATCTGATCATTATTGTATTTGTTATCAGGTATTACTATTCATTAATAACCACACATTATGCTAAGTGCTTTATATTCACTATTTCATTTACTCTTCTCTCAACCCTGTGAGTGAGATACTGTTATTATCCTCATTTTTTACAGACAGGGAAAATGAAATATCTTGCCAAATGTCACACAGCAAGTAAATGGGAAAACCAGGATTCAAATCTGGGTACTCAGATACCAGAGTCCACCATGTACATCACACACAGGCTGCACTTGAATATCTTAGAGTCAGGGAGTCATCTGTTTTTGTGCAATAATAGGTCCAAGGATTTGTGAAAAAGCATCACACCATGGGCAAATTCAAGGTCATGACATTCTAGACCTCCAAGAGGAAAGGCAGGCAGCAGCATTAAACTGAATTGTCTTCCCAAGAAATGTAGGCATGGTCCCAGCACATGAGGGAACATCAACCCCACCAGAACACTTGCTTCAAATATGCATCAAAGACTATGGTGGGTAGCCAGGCACTATCAAGCTCTGAAAGTGGAGCTGAACTTTGAACAGATTCCTGAAGGGGTTTTGTGACCCACCTCTCAGCCTCCTGGGCTGGTAAACAGATTCTTGTAGTGGTGCCATTGGTGCCTGAGAGACTGCCACCATCGCGGTTCTTTGGCTGCAACTCAGCAGAGGCCTTCTGGCACCATCAGCACCCAGACAGGTTTTCATGCATAGAAATGCATCAGACCCTTGTTCACCTATAATAGTTGTCTGAGGAGTTAATCCTTACAAAAATAGGTCAGCATCTTTTCTCCTTATCTTGGGATTAACTCCACAGCAGCTCAACTGGGAAAAGCCAAAGTACTTTACAGAACCAAATGCATAATTTCTGTCACACAGGCTTCTTTGTTAACAGACACACTGGCCCAACTGTGTGTTTGGAGGGATTTTTCATTTTGGTTTATTCTTTACAATAAAGTGAATCTTTCCTTAGCCTTCAGATAGGTCACTCTTCTTTCTCTTCACTTCTAAATTCAAATACTTAGTGGTAAAAACAAGGAGGGTGACAGTGCAGGCAGCTGAGGGAGCTTGTGACCTCCCAGAGTCTGCTGACCAGCGATGGCCGCAGAGCTGTCCTTCATACCACCAATGAAGGCAAGTGCCGCACTGTTGCCTCCAACTGACAAAGCCACACTTCAGCAACTCCTGACTTCAGGGGCGCCAGGGATGGGAATCCTAGAGTCTCGACAGCAACACATTCAGCAGTTTTGTCAGAGAGCGTCTCTTTTACTCATCTAAATCCTTTGGATTATAGACTTATTTCTTCTTAGTTCTCTTTCCTTCATTTCCTCCCTCTCCATCAACAAAAGTCACTGGTCCTGAGAGACAGTCCTCCACTTGCTGGAAGGATGAGCAGAGAATGGTAGATGGGTCCAACAGGCAAAAGAAAGGAGTAGTGAGAAGCATGGAAGAAGCTTCTACCCACATGCACAATAAGGAAGGTGCGGGATGTGGACGTGGGAGGAACGTGGGGATCTTTTTCTACACATGGCGAAAAAATCGTCAACTATCCACAAATATAAGGTCTAAATAAGCATCAGAGTTAATATTTGACTGCCCTTGAAAAATCAACCTAATATTGTAAGTTCTACAAAGAATAAATTCAAAGTAGGAGAGTCGTGAATTTCCACTTTCTGGATAAAATCTCTCTATTGCAGTGTTAAGACAAGTTTTACAGAATTTAGAAACACGTCAAGAACATCTCTTGTTCTGCAACTGGAGGGCCTTTCAACATAAGCGTGTTCGCCTCCTTATAGACTCTCAGACTGCTCGTAATCTGATGTGAACAATGAGCATTTTCTTGTGATAAAAATAATCATTTCATTGCACTGTAATCAAGATGCCCATTAACTGCCTACTACCTTGTACTTATTCAGGACCGAGTCATCCAAGGGAGTAGAAGTTGTGCACAAGCACGAGAGGTGGGGGCAGCAGGGGTGAACATGGGCGCTTACAGGCAGTTATGAACTCTTCCTTCTTCAACAGTGGATCTGTTTCAAGATATGCTTTGCCTATAGTGCTAAAGAAATTTCAAAGTTTGCTTATATCAAGACAAAAAAAAGTGGTGTTGAACTTTGCAGAAAATTCAAGTTACACTGCAATAAAAACACTAATCAAATTCAGTAAATATGATAATCAGGGACCTTGGATGTTGTTCAAATTAATCCTACATTTAACAGTAATGGCACAAGTAAACCAGGTGCAAAAGTGATGAAAAAATACTAAATTTTGTTAGTTATTTAAGGGATTTAGATGTCCCAACTTAGATTGGATACCCATGATTATGAACCATGAGTTATTTCCGTGTTTGCACTCCATTATCATTTTTCCTGAGTCCTTGATCACGTCAATCAGCTAGGCAATTTCCAGCCTCTGCTTTGTAGGGCACAAGCAAGGGTCTTTCTTCCTGTTGGTGCCTTCCAGCTGTGCTATGCTGAATCTGCTGTCCCTGTCCCCAGCAATATCTTAGGTAGATTCTATTGCTTTTCTGGTCACTTTCAGATATTAACAATATTAGGTAGTTCAGTTCCATTTTAAAAAGTCACGACTTCAAGCTCTTCCAATTTAAGGCCTCTCCTTTCCCATAGCTCAGGCCTGGCGTAGAAAAGGGAAGGTGTGTCAAGATCACATCCCTCCTTGTCTGCTCTGCCTTCTGCCTCTGGCTCCTTCAGGATTGAAGTGGCAGGAGAAAGAAGAGGTGAAAGACAGCAAAGGATTTACTCTATTGTTGCTCTCTCAAGAATAGCAGGTGTCTCCACGCCTGGCTGCTTTTTCAATTGCATGGCCCTGTTGTAAGTTCTTCAGAGAGCTCCTCTGTGCAGACCTGCAAGTGAACCACTGCTGGTATGAACTCTACCCTCTGTCTGATGGCTTTGCCACCTTCTCCAAGTGTCTCTCCGATGGTCCGCCTCTACCATTTTTCTGCCCATATCACCTTGCCTGTGTAGGAAGCCCTCAGGGTGATTCAAGCCTGCTGACATTCACAGGGTCCCCTTGACCCATAGAAGCACTCAGGCACTCTTGTCCTTCCATAAATCTCTCCACCTGCTCTGCTATCAGGATGATTCCAGAAGCTTCTCACCAACAGACTACTTTAGGCAAGAGGCATGCCCTACTTCTGTGTCTCTCAAACTCAGGACTCACGGGTGCTTTTTCACATGTCTTCCTTGCCGTTGGCAATAGCTTAGGTAGCTCAGAACACACTGCTTGGAGTCACAGGTCCAGCTTCCCATCTGGAGCACTTTCACTGTCTGAGAGCGTTTCCTTCCAACATCTTAGTGGGAGCTAGGACAAAGAGCCATTCAGCAGCTCTTTCCAAGCAAATTTTCCCTCCCCATTATCTTCCAGTTAATCTCCTTGACTCCCTTTGTGTAGTCAAGAAGGATGATGGCTAAGGGCCACAGATCATTGTGTGTGCATGTGGGGGTCAGCAGTGGTCACCCTTAGCATGTTCTGCATAGGAGGTCTGGCCCTTCTCCTTATAATATGTGGTCACTTAATATCCTTTGCTCTCAATTTTCCTGTAGAGAAAAAGTCCCATTTAACATCCTGCTAAGTATGCATTATACGTCCAATTACATATGAGACCCAAATGGCCAGGGATCCTCTCACATAGCTCTTTATGTCATCCTCAGTTGCTTGCTTAGTGCATTGTGTCCATTTCCTTGTGTACCCATCCACCACCTTACAAATGTGACTTACGTAGGATAGACAAGAAGGAATCCCAATCTGTTGTCTATAGTAATTTAGGCATATCATGTTAAAGTATGATTGGCTATGTAACGATTCCCTGATTTTAACCAATTTTTTCAGAATAATTAACAAACTGCTAGTTCTAGTCGTATTGGAGAGTAGGGCTTCTATTAGATTTTAAATAAATGTTGACAGAAGTATAAACCTTTTCTCTTACTTACTTTTGCAAATTTGCTTTCTTTATCAACCTGCATTCTATCCTTTTCCTTTATGGATGAATATATTTCCATAAACTCAATAGCATACTGCAACCATTGTGTTATTATTACACTTGCAGCAACAGCTATTGAAATTGCTCTTTTCAAAGATGAGTCATTGTGGCTCCAGCAAATAGCACCAAACCCTAAACAAATAGGAGTCCAGTTATTGATTTTAGTCTAGGATGAGAGCAATGATGATGATGGTGATTGATGTCAATAGTGAAATCACACTGAATCTAGGCATCTTCCGACTTGAGCGAAACCAATTTTCTGAACCTGTTTTTCCAAATCTTCTCGCTCAGCTATTCTTCCTACATGGAATATATTATACTCTTCTATTCACTAAACTCTATCCTCCACCCTTTAATTTCTCTTTTCCAGTCAGTTCTAAGAGTTCGGCAGTAGCCCAGACATTTAGTTCTTCTCCCTTCTCTTCCAAAATTACCCATGACTAGCAAAACCGTAACACATAGGAAAAGAATAGCCAACTCCAAAAAGTAGGAATGAGCACTATCCATGTGACAAAAAGTTCAAGGTTTTCAGATAAATATAATGCTTATGGGACCAGACTGAAAAAGCAGTAGAGGGATGACAGATAAAAACCCTTCTTGAGAGAAGGGAATCTGTCTCGGAAGTAAACAGAAGGAGACGTTGACACCCCAATATGGTCTACAAGAGCGAGGGTGAAGATGAGACAAGAATTATCAGAAGGACACAGTTTGAACTCTTGCCTGCCTCTGAGAGCTGTTAGCATAAAAGTCCTAACAGTATATTTAAAACACCTATGGAGATTTCTGAGTATGGTGATCACACCAATTAAAGAATCACCTAGTTGTATATGAGAAAGGATCAAGAGTTATTTCTGGTATGAGTAATCACACAAAGTAGAAAAATAACTTTTTTGGAGGGGTAGAAATACGGGCTTTTCTAACCGTAATCCCCAAGTTATGTCTACCTATAGCCCTAGCTTCTTTGAATTTTTCCTAGGACTTGGAAATAAAACACCTGATTTCTGTCAGAAACTAGGCTGAGGGTTAATACTGAGCAACTATGAATTTTTCTTTGTAAATAAAAGTAAAAAAAATCACAAGGCACAAGTAAAGTTTCCTTAGTTCAAAGAAAGGGACTGATTTTGTACAGTCATATTAGCTGCCTCCTTCTGATCTATTGATTTGTGTTCTTAACTAAATTTAAAAGGACCTTACGTTTATGATATTAGAATAAGCAGTTATGAAGAGGAGAAAATGTGGACCAGAAATGATTCATTCTTGCTAAATTTAATATGCTATTTGGAACAGTAATGCTTTTGTAGTGGGCATTGTTGGTCATCATGCCCACCTCCTCCTTCCTAATTGAACCCCACAGCCCCAGCACTACAGATGGGTCCTGTCGGTCTACCAGTCCTGTGCCCTGCAATGGTAAGGAACAGTGGGTAGGGCAGGGCACCAATAACTTCTGTACACACCCAGATATAGAGGTATACGCACGTTCTATTTTGCAGAGGAGATGAAAACCTTAGCATTTGAACAGACTCTTGTGTGACCTGGGTTGAATAACCCCAGTGAGCTTCTAACTGACACTTCCTATCTAGAATCACCCCAGCAACCTTCAAGTTTGTGTATCTTGTAAGAAAGCTGTCAATTCCTTCAAATAATGTATGCAAAAAAAAATCACAAAAAAGTGAAAAGTGTTCCCTTCCCCTATATTAAGCCAGTTTTACCCCATTTATGTTCTTTGATATTATAAGCTCCACAGAAGCATGACCTATATTCGACTCTCTTAGTCTTCAAAATGTCTAGAACACTTTGTCTCTTTTTTTTCTTGTCTTCCTTTTTTCTTCTTTCTTTCATTCCCTGAACCATCATTTGGGCCAAGAATTTCTATGACCTGCATCAACTAAATAAAATTAATTCTCTTAGTATAAAAGTATGAAAATATAGAATAAATCACTTGAGAATGTGGTTCTAGTCTAGTTTAAAAATCATAATTGTTAACCCTAAAAGTTTACTTTTTGATATGCTCATCTCACTCACCTTTTGGTTTTTCTGTGACTCAGTTCTCGTTTCCACTTCTAGTAAATGTCTCTTATGAAGAGAGAAAGAATCTGCTGTCCTTTTACAAATGTGATGAATGCTCATGGCTCAAAATTTGATGAGTATCATATTTTTCTGAAATCTAATCTTCTTTTTTATGATTCCTGAATAGCCATAAGAAAGGAAGACATGGAGTGCATCCTGTGGACCAAGATTACTTTTTTGTTGTTAGATATGTTCTCTGTTGTCTGTGATATGTTGAAGGAAGCAGTGATTATAGTAAATCAGTTCAGCACCTGATCCGTTCAAAGCAAAGCCATCTATATATGAGAAGTGTGAATTTTGTGAAACTTCCAGGTATGGTTAAAAATTGCACATGCACTTTTATTAAATTGCAATAGAATATGCTAGAAAGATTTTAATAAATTATTATACAAGTTTTAGTTTCTAGCTTCTGATCAATTATAAGATTTGCAATCCTGGACAGAAATAATTTACCCCCTTACCACTCGCTGAATTTTATTTCCAACACTTTTATCACACATTTTGGCTATAATCAAGTATCTATTATATCTTCCCAAGTTTTTAGTTTTAAGGCATAGGAATATTTCAATCTATGAAATAAGCCATTTCTTAGAATGCATTATTCTGCAATTTGTACAAAAGCATAGTTTTTGTTGAATTTTAAACTTCGGTAAGAAGGGTTAATATCATAGGTCTCCTCTTCACATCTGTCCTTCAGTGGATAACTTTGATAAATCATGCCATTGCCACAGTATGGATGGACTTTGAGGATGTAATGCTAAGCCAAATACGTCAGACAAAGAAAGACAATTACCATATGACTTCATCATACGTGGAAGATGAACAAACAAACACATAGATATGGAGAACAGACTGTGGGTTACCAGAGGGGAAGGGAGTCGGGGGAGGGCAAAAGGAGTAAAGGGGCACATGTGTATGGTGATGAGTGGAAACTAGACTTTTGGCGGTGAACACGATGCAGTCTGTACAGAAGTCAAGATATAATGATGTATACACCTGAAATTTACATAATGTTATAAACCAACAAATAACCTTCAATAAAAAAATTTAAAAGATTTTTAAAAAGTGTGCTGGATGATGTGTAAATTATTACTACATTACATGGTTTGATGCTTTACAAAGGACTAGAAAATTCAGAAGCTTAAAGTCATTAGGAAAAAATGATCTATTAACATCAAGTGTGAATAATAACAGTATTTTAAGCATATAAAGTACACACAGAAGAAGACGTTATAAAGTATAAAAATGGTATTACATTTCTAAATGATGGCAATCCTAGAAAAAGAATGAAAAGAGTGCACAGTTGTCTTATAATATGCTATCTTTTATTAAAGAAAGAGGGAACTATGACTATTTGTGCACAATTGGTTTATATTTCAACAAATGATGAATAAACCAAAAGCAAATAAAACTAGTCACTTATAGGAAGTGAAGGACAGAGAAAAAGGTCACTAATGGATGTTAGACTCTCACAGCATAACTTGTTTCTTAGGTTTTAGTTTGGGGCTATACAAACATTTTGTATAATTATAACCAAAATAATATCAAATTTAAAAAGCAATTCCTAAAAATTAAAAACAAAAGGAAATAAACTTGGCTATATTTCAAAAAGTTAACTTGATAAACTACTTTCTAGTGAGTTTAAAATGTAGTATTTGCATGTATGGCCCTAATGCACTACAGCTTAAGGATAAAAAGAACTGGAAAGAAACTTCAGAAACTATTTGGTGTCATATTGATAGTAACAATATTGGCATTATTTTGAAACTGCTATATATGATGCATACAGTACGTAATACAATTTACAGTATAAATCAAATAAGTAATTATATTAATGTCATTTGGAAACAGAATTTTCAGCCCGAGAGAAAAGACATATATAATCAAAGCTAAATAAGAAATCTATAACCTGAAGTTTGAATTGAAAATATTATTACATGTACTTGAACTATTTTTCTTTTAAAAATGTATTTCTTTGCTTCACATACTCAATATTCTAGAAGCAGTAATGAACCCATCTATAGCCCAAATTTTGGTCTCTAAGAACCGTTTTCCTCAAAAAGAAGCCAGTTCAAATTGGAGAAGTGATTGATGCCATATATGGAGCAAGGAGTGTATTGGGCGAGGTTGGAACATCCTATAATATCAGGATGCAAGGAAGCTTTCGATGACCACTGGATTCAGGTCATAATAATGACAGAAGTAAACTTGAATATTCTCCTATTGGCCAAAGATGAAACCATAAAGTCATTGAAGATAAAGAATTAATTGAAATATCAAATATGCTTTTTAAAAACATGAACTTGTAATGATGGGAACGATATTATTATTATTTTTTTTATTAATGTTATGATAGATTACAACCTTGTGAGATTTCAGTTGTACATTTTTGTTAGTCATGTTGTGGGTACACCACTTCCCCCTTTGTGCCCTCCCCCCACCCCCCCTTTTCCCTGGTAACCACTGATCAGATCTCCTTATCAATATACTAACTTCCACCTATGAGTGGAGTCATATAGAGTTCGTCTTTCTCTGACTGGCTTATTTCGCTTAACATAATACCCTCGAGGTCCATCCACGTTGCTGTGAATGGGCCAATTTTGTCTTTTTTATGGCTGAGTAGTATTCCATTGTGTATATATACCACATCTTCTTTATCCAATCATCAGTTTCTGGGCATGTAGGTTGGTTCCACGTCTTGGCTATTGTAAATAATGCTGCGATGAACATAGGGGTGCAACGGACTCTTGAGATTTCTGATTTCAGGTTCTTAGGATAGATACCCAGTAATGGGATGGCTGGGTCATAGGGTATTTCTATTTTTAACTTTTTGAGAAATCTCCATACTGTTTTCCATAGTGGCTGTACCAGTTTGCATTCCCACCAACAGTGTATGAGGGTTCCTTTTTCTACACAACCTCTCCAACATTTGTCGCTCTTGGTTTTGGATGTTTTTGCCAATCTAACGGGTGTAAGGTGATATCTTAGTGTAGTTTTGATTTGCATTTCCCTGATGATTAGCGATGATGAACATCTTTTCATGTGTCTATTGGCCATATTCATATCTTCTTTTGAGAAATGTCTGTTCATGTCCTCTGCCCATTTTTTGATCGGGTTGTTTGTTTTTTTGTTGTTAAGCTGTGTGAGTTCTTTGTATATTATGGAGATTAACCCTTTGTCAGATAAGTGGCTTGTAAATATTTTTTGGGAACGATATTATTGTTTAGCTCTGGTTGCTCCTAGACCAAGTCTTTTCTCTACAACTGGTAAATAAAGGGCAACAATCAGCAATGGAGCCTACCTTTCTAGTACAACCTGTATTTCAGGATAACCAGACAGTTGATAAGGAAAATTTTTTCTTTGTTGAAGACTTACAGGCAATAAAAGCAGTAGGAGTGATAGAATACCACCATTTTACAATATTAATGAAATAATGCAGCCTAGCCCTGTGATGTAGTGGTTAAGTTTTCACGCTCTGCTTCAGCAGCCCAGAGTTTTACCAGTTCCGATCCTGGGCGTGGACCTAGCACCACTCATCAAGCCATGCTGAGGCAGTGTCCCACACAGCTGAACCAGAAGGACCTACAACTGGAGTATACAACTATGTACTGGGGAGCCGTGGGGAGAACTGAAAAAAAAGCGGAAGATTGGCAGCAGATGTTAGCTCAGAGCCAATCTTATTTAAAAAAAGAGTTATAAAAAAACCCTTAAGAATAATGTTAAAAATATAAAATAATAGACCTGGACAATAATAATCAATGGCTGCTAATACCATTAGGTGAAAAGATAATGGGAAACTTTATAAAGGGATGGCTGAAGCAGACAACTCCTAAACTTGCTCAGCAATCTTTCCACGACAAAAAAGAGGAATAACCCAACACTATGTACTTCTTGGTATAACTCAGTTCAGTACACAGCATCACCTAAGAAGTATTCTTGCCAAGAAGCTAAACCTGATCAAGCCTCTGAATCCAAAGATGTGTGAAAGGCAGAGGACAAAGGAACATGTTAAAAGACAGCTCAAGTGTGCAATCGACCAAAGACAGAGAGTGAGAAATTTTACAGGGCAAATGTCCTGTGTTCTTCAACAAAGAAATTGGAGGACAGAGGACTCTGCATACACCTACAAAACCTATCAACCAAATGCAATGCGGATCTTCAGAATTTAGTGAAAACAAAGTAACTATAAAAAGGCTTTTATGAGGCAATTAAGAAAATGTGAACAACGACCTGACCTTAAAAGATAATTTTTAAAACCATTGTTATTTTTCAGGTGTGATAATGGTATTATTATGGCTTTAAAATATCCTGTCTTAGCAATATATGCAGAAATATTTACAGATGGAATTGCAAGACTTCTGCAATGTGTTTTAAATTATTAAATATTGTAGGAATGATCATGGTATTCTGATAATGTTTAAAAATTCTTTCCTCTTAAAGATAAATGCTTAAGTATTTACAAAAGAAATTGTATGGTTCTAGAATTTGCTTTAAAATAACAAGCTTGGGGGATGTAGGGAGAAGGATCATGAATGAAAAAAGAACAGCCGTTAGTTAACCTTTGGTGAAGCCGGGTATGGATTGATTATACTGTTAACTCTACTTTTGTATATATACAAATCTTTTATAATAAAAACAATATAGAATACTAAATAGTAATAGTAAATACTAAAAGAATAAAGAAAAAGATCTCTAAGAAGTATTTAGCTTCCTTTTAAGAATGCAAATTAACTGAAATTATTCTTTGAATGAAAAAGTAATTGGAAACTAGAGCCTGTCCTAAATTTATATTCTTCCTCTTTTAAGATAACTAAGTATATTTTTATCCTTTGAATCCAGTTTTATTCACACATACCCTCATTTTGCTGCATCTATAAAAGATTTCCAATTTTCTTGCCCCATCACAGATTTTTGTCTCTTCTAATAGACACTCATACTTTGAACCAAAAACACGAATTATTTTGGTCCATCTCCTAGTGCAGTATTTGATATATTTTGAGTAATGATAAATACGTGGGGGCCAGCCCCGTGCCTCAGCGGTTAAGTTCGCACATTCCACTTTGGCAGCCCGGGGTTCACCTGTTCAGATCCCGGGTGCGGACATGGCACCGCTTGGCAAGCCATGCTGTGGCAGGCATCCCACATATAAAGTAGAGGAAGATGGGCACAGATGTTAGCTCAGGGTCAGTCTTCCTCAGCAAAAAGAGGAGGATTGACAGCAGATGTTAGCTCAGGACTAATCTTCCTCAAAATAAATACATACGTACATACATACATACATGCATACATACATACTTGAAAAACGGGTGACTGAATGAAAAAAATTAATGAATGCCTACATGTATTTAGAGAAAAAGAGAGGAAAATATCTAAAGGAGAAAATCAAATTTGAATTATGAAGGAAAATGAGTAAACAATATGTAAGGATCATAAACGTACCATAAAAAGGTTTTAAATTTCCTCAAGTTCAGAATATGTATATAATGACAGAATATGTAAGGACAGAAGAACATTTGGTGATAAGAATAAAGACCAGATGAGTTATCAATGACAGCTATTTATTTTACCATCCTGCATAATAGTAAGTGGAAGTGCCTCCACGTTTAAATAGTAACATAAAGAGAGCAAAGAAGGTAGTATTGAGGGCGACTTGAAAGCCAAAGTCTTTTTGAAACTCTAATTCTGTAGGACTAGCGCACTCTCAAGGCAAAGGAAAATGGCTCTGTAGCTGAGCCAGAGATTAAAGGTGAGCCTCTGTCAGGGGTGGTTTAGCTCTGCCCAGTGAATGGGATGGCCTGTCCCTGAGGCGATATAATTCAGTCTGTTCTCTCTTCAGTTTGAACACTAGTTAGCCGAGAACCTATTCCCTGACCACAGTTTAGAATACCGTCTCCTATGTCCTAATTTATTAAGCTGCTTTTCAAGCACTTAAAATGTGAGCTGCCCAGGTGGTAGTCTCAGAGGCAAAGCAGCTTGGGAGATGGTCAGGTTTGCCTTCAGCTCCTCCACTCCCACCCTGGTCACACCTGACTCTCAGCCCTCCCCAGCCTCTCTTTGCCCCTCCCAGCCCCCAGCCTCTCAAACTGCATATCCTGCATCCTCATCCCCATCCAAAGTCACTTGGTCGAATCCACCTAATGCACACCTTTCCTAACAGTCTTTAAAATGCACATTCTGTGTGTACACTGATGATCTCTAGACACAACATTTTTTTCTCTTTTTTCTTCTCCTTCTCCTTGATACTTGAGCCTGGATATCTAACTCACACTAAGGTTAACTTGATCCCAAGTTGCACACTTTCAACGTCAAAATGAGGTGATACCTGAAGTGCTTTCAATGAGGCATAAGACCTTTGATGGTTATTATCAGCTCCCTGAAGGAAAGTTCCTTAATCATGCCAGCCCATTATCTTTATTAAGAAGTTCTAGGCACCATTACCTTCAAACAAGCTCTGAAAAATAGGCTTTGACTCCTAATGTCAGTAAATGTCAAACTGTTCCATTTCTCCTAATCTTTCCTCCATGAGGATGATTTCATTAGGAAACACGTTCTGAGTCCAGATTTTTATCTATCTTCCATGGACTTCAGTGTTCCCTTACAACACCAAAAAAATCTGTAGCACAAAAATAGAAAATAGAGATAAAATATATACGAGGAGTTAATCTATAAAAATCTCTTTTAGCCAATAAAGTAATATAAAAATTATGCCAATGCAAATTTTATTGTGGCCTTCTGATATGTTGAAAGACGGAAGAAAGAAAAGAGAAAAAGAAAGCAGGTAAGGAGAGAGACAGGGAAGGCGGGAGGAACGGAGGGAAGGGAGGCAGGAAGGAAATAATGACGAAGAAAAAAGGTTACTTTGTCAGACAGATATGTATACTATTTTATTTATTTATTTAACTAACACAAAGAGACTTTGTGCACTTTAAAAATATTAACTCCCAGAATCCTCCTTGGAACTGTAACAGGTAGGAACTATTGTTAGCCTTATTTACAGATGAGCAAACTGAGGCACAAAGAGAATAAGAGTTTGAGGACTTTGTCCAAGGTCACACAGCCAGCAAACGGTAGAACCTGTGCTCAAACACCAGCAGTTCATTAAAAATAAATCACTTCCTTTATAATACAAACAGAACTACTAAATAAAAACATTACTGAAGCTTATAATCTAGAGCAAAAACTATAACCAACAAAGACAATGTCTTATAATTAAAAGAAATTTTGTAAATTAAACAAATGATATATTTCTGTCATGATCTGACACTAGAGAAACTATCAATAAATTTTACCATTTGTCATTTTTTCAGCTACTTTAGCTCCTAATCAGCATGATGCTAACACTATTAAATGTTATCGATAGTAATCCTTAAATATTTTAAACTTCATTTTAATTCAAAAGAATAACATTCTGTTTAGATAAAGGATGGGAATTGTAAATAAAAGGAGAGAAAGGAAGGAAGGAAGAAAAAGTACTTCCAGAAAAATTTGCACTCACGCTACAGCATATAACAACCACTTTACAACTTTTTGGAAAGTTATCATTTTTTAAGTTTTTACTTTTTGATAATCTTAGCAAAACAATAATTTCATTGCCACTTTAACCTGTAGCTCCTATGCATTCATTCTAATGGTGCTGTCATCAGTTGAAGTTGGTTCGATTGTGTTTGATTAGATTACAAAATGCCAATACTTTAGCAACCACATTCAGCCCTTGAATTCTCTTTCTCTCGCTGGTCTTTCAATTACATGATTAAAAATTATAAACTATAAACAATTCCAGTTTAAACTGCCAAAGAGCAGGAAATTCTCCAATTGGCTCTAAGTAGAATGACAAACTCCCCTGGATGAAGCAAAAATACTCCTAAATCTTGGGGCCGGCCTGGTAGCATAGCGGGTTAAGTTCACGTGCTCCGCTTTGGCGGCCTGGGGTTCACTGGTTCAGATCCCTGGCACGGACCTATGCACCACTTATCAAGCCATGCTGTGGCAGGCGTCCCACGTATAAAATAGAGGAAGATGGGCACAGGTGTTAGCTCAGGGCCAATCTTCCTCAGCAAAGAAAGGATGATTGGCAGTAGATGTTAGCTCAAGGCTAATCCTCCTTAAAAGAGAAAAACAAATACTCCTAAATCTTGTCAGATCACGTCAAAAATGTTGGCCAAAACATGATTTGAAAATCAATTTGAGTGCACTATCTATTAATAAGTGATTCTAACAAAGATTTCCTCAGACATTCCATTGAGAAAGCAGCCTAATATCAAAGATCTATCCACTGCTGTAGGCTGACAGGAGCTTCTGAAAGGATCCTATGGCTAAAAGACTGGCAGAGACCATAGAATTCCCAGCAAAGTGACAAGTTAGTCATAGAGTCCTTTGTGTAATAATCCACGTGTCCTCTAGCCTACTTCAATGTGAGCCTTGACAATAAACATGTGAAAAGTGGTTTTCAGTGAAATCGAGAGTCTAATCTGCACAAAGTGGATTTCATCAGCACAGTGATCTCCCGCACTTCCTTTGTAAGAGCTGTGATTGTATCCACTTTCGTCTTGTATCTGCCTGGTCAACCAGGGGTGGCACAGGGAGGGCATGTATGTACTAAGACAAAACAATTTTCTGTGTATAAATATGTTCAAATATTTAAGAAATTTCATGCATCATTGCCCTGGAGATTGAGTGTCCATTTACAGTCAAAAGTGAATTCTACCCTAAGGCACTCTTTTTCATTTACTAATGATGCCAGCTGGTTTTTAAATGTGTCTGCCTAGTCAATGGTTATGAGCAATGCCTTTGACCACTAATTCACAAGGGCCCTTAGAAAGAACAGCTCTGCTACAAAATATCTACTGATGGTGCTTCTGCCTGCAACGGATCCATTCACGTTTAAAGATGATTCTTCTCCCTCCGCACAAAACGTGAAACAGAATTTGCTATTCTTTGGTGCTCTGTACTTTGCAATCTATGTTTATAATGACGTCCCTGAGACAGTCTACGTGCTGCAGCTTCCTCACATTAATCAAAGGAAAACGCAGGCAGCATCTATCAAAGTCTGGAGCAGCACCGTTATTGACAACGTTTGCCAGGATTGCACCTTCCAGAAGGGATGGGAGTTGGGAGCCAAATCATACTCACCCAAGACAGACAAGAATCTTCCTCACAAGGCTGCATCATTCAAAGCAAACTGGGTTCTTTTCATTCCCTCCCAGAAAACATGAAGTACATGATGGAAACAAGTTCAGAGACACAATGAATAGTATATATTATAGACCTATTTCCTAGAAACTTAATATTTGTTGGTTAAAATAGAGAGATGAACTGTCAAGTTATTCATTATTTTTCACATGGCCCTGGGCTATTCTTATATGTGTATGTAGCTGCAGTAAAACTACTTGTTGAAGAAGACAAAAAATTCAATCTGTCTCTCATCAGGAGTTGCTTCTCTCAAAAGTTTCCTTGGAAGAATATTTGCCGTTAAATTAGCACGTTCCTAAAGCACAGCCCTCTCATTACCAAGATGCTGTTCCTCTCCTCTAAAGGTAGCATCCCACAAACATCTTGGTTATGCCACTAAAACCGCTGTCACTGACTGAAGTCCAGCCATAAATGCGAAGCATTTACACTGGCTGAGAGAACATATTTTGCAGAATTTTATAACAAAGCACTAAGATTAAATAAACATGACATCTTTTCAGGCAAAAATGCTCTTTTATTTGTAATTTTTCATATTTATCGATGTGTTCGGAGTTAACTTTGCCTAAACATCTGTGAGAGTTCGTAAACATTCAAGCCTTGGGCTGCATAAGAGATTTGTTCCCTTCTTAGGCTTTTCATTCTTTAAAAAACTTGCACAAATCATTTATTTTTAAACCACTGCTAAATTTTCAATATAGCTATTTAATTTTCAATAAATCTCTTCCTGAAAAACAAAATCCCATCCACTATTAAATAAATGAATAAACAAAATCAAAGAGCATGCTATAATTTTTTATTTCTGTTACAATCAACGCAAAAGAAACAATACGTTATTCTATAGTGTCACTTTCTAACCAAACCACTTTAGAATCATGTTAAATTTCTTGGCATTATGTGATACTCTTGTATCTGCCTTTATGTTTATCTAAATAAGCACTGGAAACTTTTTGAATGCTTTTGTCCTACTAACATAAGAGTAGAAGTCCTGGTATAGAGCGATATAAAATAATAATACCAAGAATAGGTATCATAGAGATAAACAGAACATTCAAAAAAGGTATTGAAAAAAAAATGAGTGTTTCGGGGTCAGCCCGGTGGCACAGTGGTTAAGGTCCCACGTTTCGGCTTCCATGGCCCGGGGTTCACTGATTTGGGTCCTGGGTACAGACCTACGCACCACTTATCAAGCCATGCTGTGGCAGGCATCCCACATATAAAATAGAGGAAGATAGGCATGGATGTTAGCTCAGGGCCAGTCTTCCTCAGCAAAAAGAGGAGGATTGGCAGCAGATGTTAGCTCAGGGTTAATTTTCCTCAAAAAAGAAAAAAAAATGAGTATTTTGAATTAACATCAACCAGATTTTTTTATTGGTATCATTCATAACTTCATAGCACAAGCTTGCTAGGAACATGGAATTTTTTCAGGAAAAGAAGCCCAGGAATAGGTGTTGACCCCTGACATGTATGTGAGCTCTGTAGTCTGAGAAAATGTACTACTGAGAGAAAGGGAACGAGCACTTAGCCGTAGATCACGTCAGAAGAGTTTAGCCAAAGATGTATGCCAAGAAATCTTATTCCAGCGTTGGAAGGGCTGCACAGAGAAAGCCAAAGCCTTCGGTGTTCTGTTGTGGAGGAGTCTGGCTTCTTTCAAACTACAAAATCAGTGAAACCAACTTTTTTCACATTTGGAAAGGAAATAGCACTCATGCTGACAACAGGGACATTATTTGAGTCCAAAGTTCATTTTAAATAAATAAATACAGTAAAACAAAATGATCTGACTTCAGTCAACAGACTAATAGTTGCACCGGAGAGGGTACAGAACACCAGGTGAGGCGGAACAGCCGGCATCTCATGTGGATAGGAGCGACGCCTGTGAACACAGCCCTGACAGTTCCCTCAGCCCGTTATGAGATCCAGAACACGGCCCGAATGGCAAAAAGAGACGGGTGATAAATAACGGTTTAGAAGTTCTGCAGTTAACAGAGGTGGAGACTTAGTTAAATTGTAAATACTACAGAGTACAGATTTGATTTAGCATTAAACATAGATTAGATAATAAATAATTGGGAACAAAGCACAGCATTTTACATATTTGGTTTCTTAGAGCTTATTTTTACCTTACAAATACTTTCTGCACTTGATAAAAAAATATGAAATCTGGAAAATGGAAAAATCCTATTTTACCGTTCAGCTGTGAACTGAGAAGCATCCAGGAAATGGCCACATATTCCACAAATGTCCTTCCATTCCCAAGCTGCTGAGTCTTAAAATGCCAACGTTTCACGATTAGGAGGAAATAGTCGCACTGCAGATGCTAAGAAATTCTGGCATCCTCATTAACTCTAGCAAGTTTCAGAAAATGAGACGTTTCCTACCAAATCGGCTCCAATTTATTTTCTGTCTTTTGTGGGACCTTGAAATCCATTTAGCAAATTAGTTTTGTTGCTATAGTGATACACTCAGCCCTTGCAAACTCACATCGAGGTTTTCCAGGGTTTGCTGTGTTTGGGAGGAGCGTCAGTGTTTGCTGAGGCAAAATCTTTAGAAAGACACCTGACATATAGGCACATTGTACAAAACATCTGAGTTAGAGGACATTTAGAAACCTACTTCTCACCACCCACCCCAGCCCTGAGAGCAGTGGTCCTCAGCAGGATGATGGTGAACATTATCTGCTATGGTGGCATATCCCAGTCACTGGCTGGGTGGGGGAACCACGTTCAAAGAACATCGATCTCTAGAAATTCTATTTTGCACAATCACTCACTCCCACCACTGCCACTTGAGATATTGTCACATCTCAGGTGGTTTAGTGTAAGAAAAAATGGTGAGGATAGAAAACAGATTCAGGGGAAGAACAAGTGGGTGTGGGAGGCCAGCAAAGAAATCATATATTGGAGGTGTGAGAGTGTGGATCATGGGCTACATGGGCTGCACAACTGGGAAAACGGCTTGGGGGTGGCAGGCTTTGAAGTGATTTTAAAAGGTGAAAATCTAGTACAAGGTGGACAATGAAGCTACAAATTATGTGGATAAGACTATGGGCTTTTAAGTCAATTGTTTCATTTTTCATGCTGCCCTCCCACCTGTAAGTGTTTAGCACAGATAAAACAAATTCAATTAATTTTAACTACTGTTATTTCAAAATTAAAGATATCTTGGAAAACTTGAAGAAATGAAGGAAAAAGGGAAAAAGAGGAGAGTGAAGAGTGAAAATAAGTTCCAATGACAGTTACTCTGCTTTCTTATCACATTTCCGCTTTTAGATACTTTTTCTTTCTGGAAAGGGCACTTATCTTCTGACACATATTTAGAACCCTCTCCTCTTCCATATACCTCTCTGAAACCCTTCTTTGGGCATAAAACATTATTTATATGTGCCCCCTTAAAGTTTTTTATGATAAAACGTTAATTTTTTTTTAAAAAGCCACAATAAGCATCCCACATTTTCATTTACAGAATTCTGGATTCTGACTGTCTGCTGGCACTGCCATGATTATTTGTTAAGGCCCTGAGGTATGAACACATTTGTGATTCTACAGCACAGCTATGTTCTTGATATTATATGAAAATAACAATTGCAGTATCTTCATGTGTGAACGCTTTTGCTTTCGATTCCTTTTTTCTCCCAGTTTTATTGAGATCTAATTGACATAAAAGCTTTCAGATTCTTACAGGGTTCTGTGCCTGAAATTGGCTTTTAATACCTTGATGTAATGAGTTCCAAAGAACATTCATTACATTTTTTTAAGATTCCAAGATGTGAAAACTTGTCTAAGGCTGTCTCCACCACCAAGACATCGAGAAATCGAGAATGGGCTTGAGGAGTCCACAGAGCTTCTCTGAAATCTGAGATTTGAGAAAAGTTCTGAAAATCGTCATCCTAACCTGAAAAAAAACACATCAGTACTTCCAACAAACTACCAGAGAAAGGGAGTTCAAAGCACAAAAAGCCTCAGATGACACCATTATTTACAAGAAGAGGAGGGGCAAAATGTCAAGAGAAATGTTTTGAAAAGAGAAACAGAAAGGAAAATGAGAGAGAGCGAAGACAATATATGGAAATGCAGTCTGGATTAGGACAAAGAGAGGGTCAAAGTGGAAATAAAGTGAGAAAGAGAGGCAGCCCAGACAAAGGAGAGCCACTCTGACCAAGGGAGGGATCCATATCACCTGGTGCTTTGTAGTTGTGACATCACAATGGTTTTCTGCAAAGGAATGTGACTCATGGATGCATTTCTCATTTTACAGGTTGTCATCTTGTGTCGGTCTGCCATTCAGAGGTTCTGGGTTTTTTCCTCCCACAGAATCTCTATTTCTTATAAGGTTGCAAAGTTAAAAAAAAAATCTCATGAAATAAATATTTAAATTCTATTTATTTACTTAGAATTGCAGTTTGACGTTCTCATGCTTTTTATGAATAAATGGCAGAGCGATAAATAATTTAATCCCAAAGGGGAAAACATTGATAATTTGGTAAAGAAAAATTTAAATTCAATCCCTTAGTTTGGGTTCCCTAAGACAGAGAAAAGAGACCGGGTGCAGGTGGCTGACTAGAAAGAGAAGTTAAGGAGCAGGAAGAGCTGAATGAAGATGGAGAAAAAACCAGAAAAGTGTCCACGGCTTAAGGCTGCAGCTGGGAGATCCCTCCCAGAATTCTCCAGCTAGACTGGGAGGACAGGGCATTTACCTACAGCAGCCAGCCCACACAGCCTGAGGACCGTTCCCAGGAGTATTAACTCCCCTGCATTTCTCTGCAGTGTCTGTAGCTGGGCTGAAAAGGGCTCCTGTCTCTTAAACAGAGAAACAAATAAAAAGGCTTGAGGTTGAAGAGCAGAGATGGACAGGGGTGATTAAGGGGGATGAAGTCAGTGTCTGCAGACCGCTCACCACGGCTGCAGATACATCAGAAACACGTTAGTTCACCCTCAGATGGCTCAGATCTGTTGACGCTCCCCAAGAAAGTTTGTCACCAACTCTTCAAGGTGGTGGCCAGCTCAGTATCTAACAAATACACAATAAGCAGTAGGACAAGCCACCATCCCCACTAAATGCAGCCAGTACAAAGACCAAAGATGGATGTATCATCTCCTTTCTCCACTCCAACCTCCTTCTAGATTTCTCTCACCCACAACCCCCTCTTGAGCTGTCCTAGGTGACCTGACTAACTAGATGACCTGACTTCTATCCCCAAGGGTCTGAGCACCCTTACTGCTGCACTTGCCTGTTGACTGTTATCCCTGAACCTGGGGGCACCAGGAAGAGATCTTCTGTACCACTGAATTCTAGATATACTCATCCCCACCTGTTATGTAACAGCAACACTGGCTACTTAGATGCTCATGGTTAATTATCCCTGCCAGTGACTCCTTTCTTTGTTGATCTACCAGCATGAGGATTCCAAAGTGACCAAAGTTGCAATTGTAGCTTCAACTTAATAGATCTCTTACTCCACTGTTTGGAATCTAAGACTCCTAATCCAGCAAAATTTGAAATTATGGAGATAGGACTCCCAAATTCTGCAAGTAGGCTACTAAGAGTAAAGAAGGCCAATTGTATTTCCACTCTGTTCCTGGACTTGTGTATTTTTAGCTACTGGGGACACAGCTATAGGGGACCACATAATGTTGTTGAATATTTAGTGTATATATACCATTCTAGAGGACAAAGCTGGCTCTATCTTAACCTGAGTTCCTCCAAAAGAGAACCCAATGAAACCTTAGATGAAGGTATTGTATTTGGGACATGATCCCTGGAAACATGAGTGAGGGAACAGAAAGGATGACATCTCGTTGCTATAACTGCCTGTGGACTAATATAGAAATTGAAAGTGGAAAGGCCAATAATGAATATACTACTAAAGTCATTGCTGAAGGCAACAGGGGCTCCACTCTGCTAGTACCTCTGAGAAGCATGCAGAATGCATCCCAGAATTGTTCCTCAAAGCCCGTTTGTTCACCGTCTCCTGTCCCGCAGTGGTTGAAGGTTACTACCAAGTACTACATTAATGCCCCTATATTTCTAAGCTTCTCTGTCTCTCTCTCTATACATATAATTAGTACATCATATAATATATATGTTTTATATAATAAAATTATATAACATAATGCATTTGATGATATACAGTAAAATATATACTACATAATACTACATTATAATACTATATTATAGTATTATACAGTACATATAAGATGTATCATATATAAAAGACATATACCTAGAATTGGGAGGATGAGGTAGGAAACACTTCAGTTGAGTACCACAATCCATAATCTGTTCTCTCTCTCTCAATATGTATGTCTGTGTGTGTGTAAAATAAATAAAAAATATTCCATTCATGTATTTATTTTTTTGAAGTAACTTGTGGCAGTATATCAGTATAATGGAATTTTAAGTCAAAACACAGATTTCCAGATTGGAGAGTAAAGACTATAAAATACTAGTCTGCAGTGACGATAACAGACAATGACATCATCATGAGCTGTTAGATGAATATCACAAAAGGATTCCTGAAACAGTCGACTTAAGTGTCTCAGTCCATTTGAGCTGTAATAACAATAATACCATAGACTGGATGACTTACAAGCAACAGAAATTTATTTCTCACGGTTCTGGAGACTTGAAATCTGAGCTCAAGGTGCCAGCAGGGCGGGGTTCTAGTGACACCCCTCCCCCAGGTCGCAGCCCGTCTGCCTTGTCTCCTTGCATTCTCACATGGGCGCGGGCAGAGAGAGAAAGCAGGCTCTCATGACTCTGATGAGGGCCCAGTCCCATTCCTGAGGGCTACACCCTCATGACTTCATCTAATCCTAATTACCTTTCAAAGGTCCCACCTCCTGAGGCCACCACAGGACTTTGGAGAGACACAAACATTCAGTCCATAACAAGCTGGGAAAAAAACTTGACCTTTTTCTAGTTGGGGAAGAAGGAAACAAATCGTTATTCAATGTTAATCTATTAATAAAGAAATGTAGGTTTAACTATTACTAATAAAGTAAGGATGAGCACTAGCAAAAAAGACACACATAAAGAAAATTCCATATTATCAGAGTGGAAAAAAAAACTTGAAAAGAGAACTTTATCAATCCATCAAAGTAAGAAAAAGAAAAAAGAAGAAACAATAAGAAATTATACATAATAAACATAAATGAAGATGGAAGACAAAGACCATAGCATTAATCACAATTGATGGAAACAGAGGCATTTTTAAACGTAACTGTAGAAAATCTAATTACCATTTTTTTTTATAATAAGCACACCTTAAAGAAAATAAAAGAGCAAATATGTGTCTGACGATTGCAACCCACAAAAAAGTAGAAATGCAAATATCACCAACCCAAAGATGGATAACTTTAATGAGAAAAGATTCAAATTACCAAGAATTAAAGTCATGAACCGTTATGCATCAAATGACATAGTAGTGAAATATAGGTAAAAACACTTGGAAATATCACAACAATTTGGTAAAGTTATTAACATAGGGATAGGTTTTAATATTTTCATCTCAGAAATGAAAAAAAATACATGTAAAAAAAGTAGGTAAGAATACAGGTGATTGGAGTAAGTTTATCGATATTAACCGAGAAAAGAGTTCAGATACTTTGATTCAATGATTCTAGCTTCAGAGCTTTTATTTAAGGAAAAAATCAAATATTATGATAGAAATTTACATAGAAGATGTTCACTGTGTTCTTATTTCTGGAAGTAAAAATTGGAATAACAAAAGAGTCACCCTTATTAGCCAATCTGAAGAATTAAATACTTCAGGGAATTTTCCTCATCTTTCAGTGACCATGAGCATCTGCTTAGGTACCGCCCAGGAGTGAGCATCATCAACAAAAAACTCCAAGTAATTTCTGTGCCAGTGGCCCAGGGACCACACTTTGAGAAATTTGCTCCATGGTGTGTTGTCCAAAAGAAAAAGAAACTGGGTCAGTTTTATAGATTTTTAGTTTGATTTTTTTGTTGTGATTTTCTCTGTTTACTAAAATTCATGCATTAGGCATGTATTCCTTTTGGAAAAAGAAAAAACGCTGCAATAGAAATATTTCTCATTATGAACCTATATCTATATAGACATCATTTTTCCCCATCTCCATTCTTAGATGAAATATCACTTCAGGGAGCTCTTTGGAAGATTAGAGAATGTGAACATTCTTTTTATGTTAGCTAAGAACTCAGAATTGTGAAGTTTTAACTTGTTTACATTTGTTTTAATCTGCTCTGATTCTTTCTGTGTTGGAGCACGCTCCTAACCTTTGGAAAAGTGCATTTTACTATTCGCAACATGGTCCCAACTGGTTGAATGAAATGGAGTCTGTTTTGTGAACAATTCTCTTCTATCTTAATCACATTTCTCAATGCACATGTTGATTTTGTTGTAAAGAGAGAAATCTTAAAGAAATTTTCATCAATTCTTTTGTGCAATATACACGTGGTCCAATTTGAAGATACGTATGCAAATATGCCACTCATATCACAATAATAGCTTAGATAATTTTTTACATTTAACTAATAATTTTCCCACAAATGAATGTAATTGCATTCTATAGGAATTTGAGCAACATAAGACTACGTCTCTAAATTTGAAATAAGGAGAAATTTGGCACCTAGGGAAAATAAAAAATGCCAAGGATGCACAGATCAGTTAGCTTTACAATTTGTTTCCTGGGTAAATGCAAAACTCTACTTCATTTCTGTTTGTTTGAGCTCTTCCCCAGGCTTCACTTCTATCATAGAAGTTTTTCATAAATTCAGAGAATGGAATACTTAAAAGAATTTTTAGAACTCCCAGTAGTGAACCCAATTTCCAGACTTCATATCCAGTTTCATTTTTGAGTGTTTTTCATTATTGTATATTTCATTATTTAAAATCTAGCAGCAATCTACAGCTGACTAATGTCACTACTTTCATCTAAATCATCATTGTTTTAGAGGGAATTCCAGTAAGACTGCCAATTCCAGATCTCGAATGTGGGCTGTAAATACAGTTCTTCAGCTCTAAATATGCCTTATCGCTTTCTCTTTTAAGGCCAAACATTCAGCAAATTGCCTTTGAAGTAGTGGTAGGGATAATTAAGAGAAATAATAAGGCAAGTTTGGCTGAATATATGGGAATTATAAAACAATTCAATTAGCTGTAGATAATTACATAAGCCAGTGGATCAGAGGGATTAAGAAACAACCTGCTGGAGAAGCATTAATGAAGTAGCAGGAAAAGATCTGGAGGTCACAAGTGACCATTAGCTTCCACATAGCAATAGGGTTACATACTTTATTAAATTCTAGCATGAAAGAGAAGATTAACAAAACTGAAATCTGGAGACTAATAATCACGAAAGAAATTAAAACCTGTCAAAGAACTATCCTAAAATATTCTGTACAGATGGTAACTTCTGTCAAACCTCAAGAAACGGATAATTCTGATTTTAGGTAATGTATTCTAGAGTATAGAAAATGATTTAAAGCTTCCAAATTTATTTAGGACCTTGATATTAAAATCTGACAAATATAGACCAAGAAAAAATATGGACAATTTTCACTTATGAACATGGATGCAAAAGTTCTAAATAAAATATTGGTGGGTTAAGATATAAACATTTAGACAGACTAAGGATGGAAACATAGCTTTTCATTTTTACCCTTTCTTTGCCCTTCTAAAATGATGAATTATAAACACGTTTCAGCACTGATTGGAAGGAAATGAAGCAAAGCTCTTGCTACTTTTGCAGAAAAGGGAAGTCGTCTTTAGGTTGCTCAAAACTCAGGCAGTGGGATTAATGGATCATAAATTCCTGCTGGCTGGCAATGCCCCAGAGAGAAATAAATTCAAGATGTGTCAACAGAGACACGACTATTGACCTGATGTCCTCAGCTTGCAAATGTCCTGAAGTCTCAAGAGAGACAAGGAAATAGCAGAGAGCCACTGGATCAGAAAAGATCATAGGTTAGCAGGCTCCTGACTATAACCTGTGTGGACACACAATCGGTAACTGGCGCTTTCTTAGACATAGGAACCTTGACATGATGCCTGGAGGAGGTACGATGAGCCCTCAAATGGTCACAAGGCTGGCAGAATGGAGCTCGGAATCAGAATTAAAACCGATTTGTAGAAAATAACATGACATTTGAGTTTACGGACCCAGAGTATACCTTCTGCGCTAGTAAAATAAGAATAACTGCTATGAGAAGTATAATATACCATATTAGTCTAACTTTGATGATAAGACCAGCATTTGGAAATTAACTAATATAACTCTTCAGATGAATATGTTAAGGGGGATAATTTTATGATTATCCCCCCAAAAAGCCCTTGACAAAAAGTTACCTTTCATTTATTGTTTAAAATAAAATCTTTTATTTTTTCCTAAGAATGGTAAGATATTCTTTATCATGATCAAAAACCACCAGCTACAATCGTATTTAACAGTGTAACACTAGACCCATACCCATTATGATAAGAATGAGACATCCACCATCATTGTTTTTTTCCTGTAGATTTTGGCCAATGCAAAGCAACAAGAAGAATACACAAAAGGTAAAAATATTGAAAGGGAAAAACAAAATTATTATTATTATTTCCAAGTGATATACACTACTCAGGAAAATTGAGAGATTAAATTATAAAACTGTTAAAAATTAAAGACAATTAAGAAAGTGGCCAGATATAGATAGCTAATTTGAAAAAAATATTGTTTTTAATAAAGAAAATTAACATGTAGCACTTAAGTATTTGCAAGGCCTTTCCACGGTAGATTACCTTTCACATGGCCATATTAAGGATAAGTAAATGGAAATACAATGAAGTTAAGTGATTTTTTTACACATTAGTAAGTGGAGGAGTCAGGAACTGAACCCAGGTAGACGGGCACTACGGTCATGCTATTAACCACATCATGATGACATGTTTGAAAACAATAATAATGTTATTATCTAAATGCTTGACATATAGAAAAACATTAATCTGAAATACACACATTTCACAAGAAAAATAAAACCTCATAAAACTGTTCTTAAAAGTACAAGACAGCTTTCAATAGATAGGTTTTCTTGATGAATGCACTTTCAAAACTTTATTTTCCAGAAATATTGTGCAAAATATTACAATTTTGTGCACATGTAAGTTTTTTCTGAAAAGCAAAGGTTTCATGCTTCCGAAAAATTGTCAGGAAGATTTATAGTTCCCAAAGCTTAACTTCGGTTAGAAAAATGAAAGATTTGAGTAATTTGAGAAACATATCCTTCCAGATGGGAGGACAATATGGTAAAAATGGCAGTACTGCCCTTCCCCAAAGAAACATAAATTTAATGCTTCTATGATAAAAACACAGGTTACATTTTTTGGAGGAAAATAGGAAGTGGCCAAGAAGATTTAAAAGTTCATATAGAGAAATAAATGCGCGGTAGAAAGCTAGACAGCCTTGAAAAGTAAGATAGAGGTTGCCCTTTCAGTAATTCAAACACATGATAAAGCTATTTGTAACTGAAAATATGTGACCTTTTTATAGGAAGACGAAGATATTAGAAATGAAATCAAATATACACAAGCACACACATAATGTACACACAAATACACATATACATATATATTTTATAATCTAATAATTGTGTCCTTCAAACAAATGGAGAAATTATAAGTTATTCAGTAAGAGACAACCGGAAAATTGGCAACTCATTTTGAAACAAGAATTTAAATCATTACTTAATACCTATACCAAAATTTAATTCTAGATGAATTATTTAAATGTTTTATGATTTAAATTTTATAACTGTAAACACTTTAGAAGAAAGCTGATTTTTCTCAATAACCATGAGGAGAACGTGGAGGAAGTTTAGGAAAACTGTGACGGCAAAGACAACAATTAAAAAGAAAAACGATGGGCCAATGAGTGAGACCCAGAACGCACGGCAGTCCACCAATCAGGGATGGACTTTCCGACAACACACTACTGAATGCAAACCGATCAACACAGACTCACACAAGTAACCACCATTCTGCCCGGGAATGTCAACCTACTTTCACTTCTGGAATTCTGTTAATTCCTGACCTTAACCCTTTCCAGAAATCCTCAACAAGGTCAGCACTGCCTCTCTAGCGTGGCCGTGCTCTACTACAGTAAGCAATCGCTTCAACTTTTCACCTAGCATTGAATGTTGCCTCCTCATCATTTGACATATGTGTGGCGTTACTTTCTATTACATACAAAAGGTTCTTACACTTCATTAAAAAACAGATTGAATGGAAAACAGACAAAGGATATGAAGATATATTTCACAAAAGAAGAAAACAAAAAGCCAGAAAAAAATTGAGAGCATAGCAAACTTATTGATGATAAAAAGGGGTTAAGTTAAAATAACAGGGCCTCATTTTTTTCACTTAGGGAGGCAGAGGCAGTAGGCATTGATGATAACTGATTTTGAAATTAGCATGAAAAAATGGGCACTATTATATGTTGCTACAGTGAATAAACAAGAGACACTTTTAAGAGGTCAGTAAAGCCTTGGAAATATCCATCACCACTGCATACTCTTTGTTCCTGCAATGGCACCTCTAATAATTTATCTCAAAATTTTCAGAGAAGGATGCCACTGAGATGTAAGAATGTATACATAAAAGCTTTCATTTATTTGAGTATTTATTGAGCTCCCACTCTACTGTGTCTGGCAACACTATATTCAACAAGACAAACATCCTGCCTACATTTGTCTTACACACAGGGGCCAAATCCTGCACACTGCCTGTTTTTGTAAATAACAAACAGAGCCACGCCCATTTGTTTGCATATTGTCTATGGTTTTCTTCCTGCTAAAACAGAAGAGTCGAGTAGTTTCAATAGAGACCATCTGCCTCACAAAGGCTAACATATTTACTATCAGGTCTTCTCCAGAAAAATCTTACAAAGATGAGGTTGCACAATTATAAAGAGATTTCAGAATCTCATTTTTATGAAGTCCAAAACCAAGAAAAATTAAGCAGTATATTATCTGGCAAAAAACATGCATGCAGTAAAGCTACATTTTTAAAAAAACATAAGAATGATGAATATAAAACCCAAGATTGTGATAAACTATGGGTAAAACGGGTAAATATGAGAATGAAAAGAAAGCCAAAAAGTGTTTACATCTTAGCAGCTCTTATTTTAGCTCTTACACTGGCTTGTGGCTTCACCAGTGTTGTATTATTATTACGTTCCATAATTTTCATAAACACCACATATTTTTTTGTGTGTCAAATATTACATAAGAAAGAAAGAAACAAATGAAAAAGAGCTGGGGGCTCAAAACCTGATTAGGAAGTCTGTTTGTGGACTGGACAGCTCCACGTTCAGGTGACTGGGAGGGATCCAGCCCATCTGCTGGCTGACCCAGAAACGCCAGAATTTGGAGGTCTTTTCTCTGATAGTATTAGAATTTTCTGGAGAAGACTTCTTCTGAATTCCTGCCAGAGTTTGGGAGTAGACTCTTACCTGCTTATGTTCTGTTAAAGGAAACTGGAGTGGTGGGTCCAGCTAAGCCTATTTTCTACTGATGATCCCTCTCTCATCCTCTCTTTCATCTTAGATTAATTTCTTCTTTTGTTACAATTTTAATGGGATCTCTGGGAGAAAGAAAATAATTACATGTGGTTAATTCACCACGTTTAACTGTAAATCTATTACAGACTGATTTGGCAACTTTAGATAATATCTCACACCTTTCCACAATGAAAGATGAGGATTTGCTCTGCTTCACAATTCTTTTTGTAAGAATGGTTTGATAGTATATTGTTTTTAGTAATACTATTTGTTACTTTTCTAAATTTAAAAAGTAACCGTATCTTCTTTTCTCAGTTAGGATCTTGATGATCACTATGTAAACTATGCTGATCTTCCGTTTGCCTTTCCTATGATGTTCTCATGTAGTTTGGTTTTTTTAGTTTCTCATTAACTTATTTTCCTTCTCCACAAAAGAATAACGTCCTTTATTCCATCCTCAAGATTTCCCGTCATCTCAGTTATCTTAATTGTTACCTGGAATCTTCTCTTTCCTTGGATACCTTACATCTTCCCTCTCCAATCTCTAGCAGCTGCTTTCTGAGCATAGGATTTTGTAAATTTCTCCCTCCTTTGATTCTGAAAATCATTGTCCTTTTTAAGTTCTAGGAAATTGTTTCCTGTTATTTTCTTGATAATTTTCTCTCCTTATTTTCTGTTTTCTAAAACTGTCAGTTGCCCGGGATACCATCTCCTGGTTTGATCTTGTAGGTCTTTCTCCCCGTTTCATTGTCTTTCCTCGTCTTTTTAAATTTTTTTCTCTACGTCCTGGAAAATTTTGTCATTTTGTTTTTCAAGTCTTCTGTTTAAATATTTTTTTGCAATTATATGTTTAATATTTGAAAGGTCTTTCAAGTTCTTTGAGTATTCTCTTCACCCTATTCTCATTTTATAAGAAATAACATCCTAAGTTTTTCTGAGTATTCTAATTAGAGATTTTTCAAAGTTCTCTCTGTTTTTCAAAACATCTGTTTCTTCCACCATTAGCTTTTTTCTAAAAAGAAAATTGAGATATAATTGACATATAATATTGTGTAAGTTTAAGGTGTACAAAGTATTGGGTTGATAGATTTATATATTGCAATATGATTACTACCATAGCATTAGCTAACAGCTCCAACAAATCACATAATTACCATTTCTTTTCTGTGATAAGAACAATTCAGATCTAGTCTCTTAGCAACTCTGAAGTTTATAATACAGTATAGTTGGCTATAACCACTATGTGTGCATTAGATCTCTGGAAGTTGTTTATCTATTAGTTACAAGTTTTTACACTTAAACAACACCTTCTCAGTTAGCTTTTGGGTTTTTAACTTTTTACAGTCTTCTAAAATCATCATCCATGATTCTCCATTTCCCAGCAACATGGTGATCATTGGAGTGTGTTCACATTTGAGAATAAAATACAGGCGGGCTGGTGTAGATTTTCTGTGCTATGTTCTAGGAAGTTCTAGCTCCTCATTAGCTCTACTTCTTTAATGTCAAGTGTTTCTAGAGTCCTATTACTTAGTATCTTCTGGGTTTTATTTTAAAGCACATTTAAACCATATATGTTGAGGATGAGGGCAGCCTGTGATTAAGCCTGAAGTCCCTCAAATGTCAGAACAAAAAGTTCTGGAAATAATAAGCTGATGCCTTTATTTTCTGATTTATCAATTTAATAGTTCTTCACCTTCCCAGAAAGAGAGGTGAGAATTTGGCTTTCTTTCACGTTTCATTTTTCTTTGCCCAATTACTAAAACCATAGTTCTCTCTCTTTTCCTAGTTTCCAAGCCTGCTTCCCTTGTTTTTCTGCTTTCCCACATCCCAATAACCCTTATGCTGTTCTGGCATCACTCAGAACCCTCGATGGAATTCAAATTTCCTAACTGTCCACTATCCCTTCCTTTTTATAAAAGCTTCCTTCTCCTGGATAAAATTGTCTTAAGGAATTAGTTGGATTTAAGCTAATATGACAAACCGCTTGATGCTAAAAGATGCTCCTGAGTTAGCTTCCCTAAGAATTATTTTCACTTTAACTAGCTCAGATCAATGGTTCAATACAAGGTGCACCTGTATGAGTTAAGACAGATTTGATGATTTTAGATTCCAAGCAAGTTTTCTGAGAAATTGGGGGCTGAAAATAAGAGGGGCAAAGAATTTGGGATGTATTAAGGATGCCAAAAGTAAAAATAAATAAATAAACTAAGTGTCATGAAGAAGAAGAAAATTCTGCTTTCTTATTTTAAAAGAAGTCCCCATGCTGGGCTACTCGAAGAGTCAATTCAACAGCTCAGTGATGTCATCAAGAGCAGGCTCTTTGCATCTCTCTTCATGATCTCATGGTGGCTACTCCTGTTCCAGTAATGGAATTGTCATGCTTGTTTCTTTCTCTAAGTCTCCCTTTGATTAAGAAACCCCCTGAAGCCTCCCACTTGACTTCCCCTTCTTTCTCATTGACCGGCATTGAGTCACATTTCTTCTCCTCAGCCAATCATTGGCAAAAAGAATAAAATCACTATTATTGGCTTAAATTAGTCAGGATTTTCTACTGAGCCATGTGTATGTGTTAGCTTGGAGTGTTGAAATTTTTAACAAAATTGGAACTCTGCAGCAAGAAAGAAGGGAGAAATGGTTTGAGGATGGCCGGCAGCCAATAGTGTCTCTTTCAATCTTAAACATGGAACTAACACGGAACTGTCAGAGAACGTGAGGAAGGTGGCTTCCCTTTTTCTCTCAGTGGCTAGACATGTGCATTGCAAGATGAGACGCGTATATAAAGAAGATGATAAGAACGTTAACACCATATCATTGATCAGAGTCAGAGATATTCTTCATAGAATTCTTATCAGTTTGAAAAGGGAATCAACGAGATTGGTTTTTTCCTGCAGCTATGAAATGGATTTTCTCTCTTCCTCCCACTTTTTTTGTTTCACTGCTGGTGAATTCCAATACATCTTCTTATATGACAAAGACTGTAGGCAGTGTAAGACACAGTTCTTCTCCTGACATTTTGTAAGAGTTCAGTATACCAGATGGTAACAATTTGAAGCTCCTGATTCAGTGCAGTATTGAAGGTACTCACTAGCAGCCCAGGCAGCCTGGTACAGCTGATAAGGGTTGCCAAGGAGACAGGTGGCTGGTTTAATGATAGCTGATAACAGTCCTTTCAAAGGCTTCCCACTGTCAAGGAGGGGAGGAAAAGTGAGGTGGAGACAAAAGACGGCTGAGATGAGTAGGTGCATTGAGAAGGTGTCTCTTCACTCTTGCATTTCCCCCTCCCAACTCAGTACTTAATGATATGATGGTAATATCACTTGCGTACGACTGAACAGCTTATTGACAGGTGCACAATGCTCCCTCACCACGCTAATTTAAGTTCTGCATATGTCCGCCAGTGCACAATGCCATAAAAATTATATGGGTTATGAAAAAGTGAAGTGAACTCTGGAGGGTCTCATTCAATCAGTTTCTCTACAGAACGCTGTCCCATGTAAACTGGCATTGCCAATGAAACGTATCTCCCGCCCCCCCCCACCAAACCCCCACCCGGGAGCAAAGCCTGCAGCGAGCACAGCCTCAGATTCTCCCTGAATTTGTGCTCTGTGATGTGAGAAATTTAATTCTTATATTCTCATTTCTTTCCATGGCTTGTTATTGGCAGTTTCTAAGTACAGCAAAAGCAATTTAATTACCTAATTTTAAATGTGGACTGAGAATAATGACCTTATGAGCTAGATAATGTGCCAATTAATACCGAAGTGAGGCAAATAAGCTGAAGAATCTTTGCATATCCATTTGGGGTTTTTTTTCCTTTAAATCAGGTACTAAACTATTTACATAATAAGATGCTAAACATTTACTTATATTTTTAATTGACTTTATTATTCTTTGAATTTAAAGAAATTAAATGGACAAATCTATGTTCATTTCCATTTTTTTTAATGGATAACACATTTCACATTTAACATCCTGAGAGACCTGGGTGTGGGACCGTGAAATGATTTGGGCTCCCTGTAGGCCATCAAATAATTTAGATAACTTGAAATTCTTGATGCCCTCATGGATCAAATGCATCTTCTAAGTTTTCTTGAAGAGTCTGGACTAATTTCTCCAGAATAAATGTGTGGATATATTCAGTTTACCTTGAACACCTTGCTGGATTTAGTAGTTAGTGGGAGAAAGGTTTTGTAAGTCTGCAATCCATCTGCTATTTAAAATGGAAGTTATAATCCTCAAATTCTGAAGGATTTTAATTCATTTAGTTTTAGAAAAACAATAAAGAATATAAATTTTTTATGACTTGGCAACTAAGTTTCTGAAGGACAAAATCAAATTTCTTAAAAATAAACCATTACATTTAAATGAGTGTGAAAGTTTAAAAGAATTACATTTTACTTAAAATGTAGACATGGTCAAAGGAAAAATTATTCATAGTTATCATAATCGTATCATGAAACCATAGCATAGGGAAATAGTTGGGGAAAAAGCAGTACTGCCTTATCTGCCCTTTGACTTTTCCCAACCATTTTTTATTCTTTAAAATAAGAAGGGAGAGGGGCTGGCCCCGTGGCCGAGTGGTTAAGTTCACACGCTCTGCTGCAGGCGGCCCAGTGTTTCGTTGGTTCGAATCCTGGGCGCGGACATGGCACTGCTCATCAAACCACGCTGAGGCAGCGTCCCACATGCCACAACTAGAAGGACCCACAATGAAGAATATACAACTATGTACCGGGGGGCTTTGGGGAGAAAAAGGAAAAAATAAAATCTTTAAAATAAGAAGGGAGAGAAGCACGTTACTTCATAACAAATCACATCACAGTTCATTTTGAGTCTCAAGTATTTATTCAGATATTCCTTATTTTGTTAATCCTATCCAGTTCATTAATTTTTAGTCGGCTTGTGTGTCTGTCTTTGTAGTGTCCTGTGACCAAAACTAGCCACCATTATGCTATGTTTACTTGATCATTACACATCTCACTAAATAAGATGTGAAATGCCAGCATGGCACAGATGCTGTTTCATTGACTGCTTTATCCTCAGAGCCTATAACGTTGCCAAAGACTCAGTGATTTTTGTTGAATGAATTTAATGAATATATAAATAATGGAAATATTTGTGATCCACAGTGTCTTGATCCCATATTAGGAAACCTGGGAAGTGAAATTATTAATAAAATGTTTGACAAAAATATTTTTAATTTAAGATTGCCCAAATCCAGTGCCTTTCTAGGGATTAGCATTATGCTAAACAAGGTGAAAGATGTGAAGAATTAATAACAGTATTGAAAAATAATGCTTGAAAGGAACAGAAAATAAAAGATAGCATCTAATTTATTAATTGTATGATAAATGATAAATAGAATAGTTTTGATCCATACAGAGTACAGTCATAATGTAAAATGGATCCTTGGCAAGTGTTATGGCTGATTTGTGTCCCCCAAATTTCATATGTTGAACCCCTAACTCCTAGTACCTCAGAATATGACTGTGTTTGGAGATAGGGCCTTTAAAGAGGTAGTTAATGTAAGCTGTGGCCATATGATTGGGCCTTAGTCCAATAAGTGACACCCTCATAAGAAGAGGAGATTAGGACATGGTCATGCACAGAGGGAAGATGATATGAAGATGGAGGGAGGTAATGGCCATCTACAAGCCCAGGAGAGAGCACTCAGAAGTAACCAATGCTGTCAACACCTTGATCTCAGAATTCTAGTCTCCAGAACTATGAGAAAATTAATTTCTGTTGGTTAAGCCACCTAGCCTGTGGTACTTTGTGACAGCAGGCCTAGCAAACTAACACAGATTTTGGTACTGAGAAGTGGGGTGCTGCTGTGACAAGTATCTACACACGTGGAAGTGGCTTCGGAACTGGGTAATGAGTAGAGGCTGGAAGGGTTTTGAGGGCACATTAGAAAAATCCTAAATTGCCTAGAAGAGACTATTGATAGAAATATGGATGATAAAGCTGCTTCCGGTGACATCTCAGATGGAAATTAGGAAGATGTCATTGGGAACTGGAGAAAGGGTGATGCTTGTTATAAAGTGGCAAAGAACTTGGCCAAGGGTGTTCTAGTGTTCTGTGGAAAGCAGAGCTTGTAAGTGATGAACGCGGATATTCAGCTGAGGAGATTTCTAGCTATGTAGTGTTTAAAGTGAAGCCTGCTTTCTTTTTGCTGCTTATAGTGAAATGTGAGAGAAGAGAGAGGAATAGAAGAAATTGTTAAGCAAAAAGGAACCAGAACTTAAGATTTGGAAAATTCTTAGCTTATCCATATTGCAGAAAGTGAGAATGTATGTTCTGGAGAGAACATCGAGGGTGTTGTTGGAGAACCATTTGATAAAGAGGTTACAGGTGTGCAACTTATTTGCACAATCAGTCATCTCAGTAAAAGCTAAGAATAGAGATGGGGTTATACTAGCAGAAACTGCCAGCCTCGACTGGAGGGGAAGAAATAAGGAATGAAGAAAATGAGGAAAGGCTGCCAGACTTCTGGGATTCTGTAGGACAGGCCGGTAAAGCTATCTGGCTGCAAACATGCATTATCCTTAAGAAAGGGAAGAATGTGAGGGTTGGCAGGCTGCCGCTGCCACTGCCACCACAGGCCCAGAGGGCACAGGCTTGGGGGTGGACTGTCGCCTCGTCGGTTCCGGAGGAGACAGGTCCATCGCCCAAGGCTAAGAGGGCAGCGCCTTTGCCATGAGGAGCCCAGAAGGCAGGGCCACCCCAGTGGGCCTGAAGGATAGAGCATGGAGCCGAAGATTTTTCTTGAGGCTTAACATTTAACGGAATTTGCCTTGCTAGGTTTCAGACTTGCTTGAGACTTATCACCTATTTCTGATTTCTGATATTTCCCTTTTAGAATAGAAATGTCTATTCTATGCCTGTTCTACCATTGTATTTTGGAGACACATAATTGATTTGATTTCACAGGTTCACAGCTGGAGACGAATTTTGCTTCAGGATTTCATATGTTGAGTCTTAGCTGTACCTAACTTAGATGATATGGATAAGATTTTGGACTTAGAGCTGATGCTGGAATGCATTAAGATTTTTCAGGCTGTTGGGATTAGGTGAATGTATTTTGCAAGTGAGAAAAACATGAATTTTTTCCCGCCAGAGGGCAGAGTGGTATGAACGAATTGTTTCCTCCCCAACTTCACATATTGAAGTCCTGACTTCCGGTATCTCAGAGTGTGACTTTATTTGGAGATAGGGCCTTTAAAGAGGCAATTAAAATTAAAATTAGGTCATATGATTGAGTCCTAACCCAATATGATTAGTGTCTTTATAAGAATAGGAGATTAGAATACAGACACACACAGAGGGAAGACCACGTGAAGACACAGAGAAGGCAGTCATCCACAAGCCAAGGAGAGAGGCCTGGAACAACTTGCTGACATCTGGGTCTCAGACTTCCAGCCTCAAGAACTGTGAGGAAATTGACTTTTATTGTTTAAATCATCCAGTCTGTGGTACTTTGTTATGGCAACCTTAGCAAACTAATGCAGCTTGCATGCTTCAGATAAGCTGTTTAAAAAGCTAGAAAATAGGGGTCGGCCCGGTGGCGCAGCGGTTAAGTTCGCACGTTCCGCTTCTCGGCGGCCCGGGGTTCGCTGGTTTGGATCCCGGGTACGGACATGGCACTGCTTGGCAGCCATGCTGTGGTAGGCGTCCCACGTATAAACTGGAGGAAGATGGGCACGGATGTTAGCTCAGAGCCAGGCTTCCTCAGCAAAAAGAGGAGGACTGGCAGTAGTTAGCTGAGGGCTGATCTTCCTCCAAAACAAAACAAAACAAAAAAAGCTAGAGAATATTTTTACCTACAGCAATAGAATACTCATCACCTTTCATCTGAAAATTCTGTTGACATGAAATGACAATTGTGCTCTCTTGCATTTCCAACAGACAATTTTGATCTTAATCTAGATGATTTTTTAAAAAGTATTTTCACTCTTATTCTTATTTGCAGAGCTGATATCTTTCTTATCTCTTACAGGTGAGATGGGAATGTAATGCCTTCACCTCACATTATAACATGGGTCTTAATAAGCAAGATCATGGCCAATAGAAATTTGAAAAAAAAAATGAAGAGGTGTAGATTTCAGATGAGACATTTGAATTCTCAGCACTTGAAATTTTGCATATGTTAGTGTTAATACATGCAAAAATTTTAAAATGAACACACAATACACTGAAAATCTTATATCGAAAAACAGCAGTCCCCTGCCCCACACCCTGAGTTCTGATCCAACAAAGAAACTGTTTTTTAAAATGTTTTAAACCATTTATTCTAGTAGTCACCTCTTTATCTGCAAATGATACACTCAACGCCACGCAGATTCCTGCTGCTTCAGTTCTGATAAACATGCATGTATTATTATTTTGATAAATTCGTTTTTCTCTATTTTCTCATTTTACTACTTCTCAAACTGGTGTTAAGTAAGACATTGGCCCACATGGATTGATCGATTATCTAAAGTTTTGACTCATTTTTTTTCAAGAATCATTTGCTTTGACTTCCAGAAAATTTTCTTAGCACTATCTTGCAAATTAGTTTGTTGTTGGTTTTGAATATCATATTTTAATTTCTAAGAGCTGTTTCTTGTCATTGATATTTTTCATAATAAGCAATTCTTAGTTAAAGGATATCTTTTTGTCTAAATTTGTAAGTGAAAATTTACAGAGAAATATATAGAAATCCAAAGTATACAATTCATAAGTTTTAACGAATGCATAAAACCTTGTAGTACACACCCTTATCAAGATATCAAATATTTCCATCATCCTAGAAAGTTCTGATGACGTCTTGCCAGTGAACACACCATCTGCCCCAGGCAACTGTTGTCCTGATTGTTTTCAGGATGGATCATTTTTGCCTGTACCAGAATTTCATTTAAATATACACTTCTTTATATCTGATTTCTTTGGCTTAGCATAATATCTGTGAGATTCATCTATGCTGTTGCATGAATCAGTAAATTGGTTTTTTCAGTTGTCGATTAATATTTTTTTGTATAAATACACTGTAATTTGTTTATTCATCCTTCTGTTGCTTGACATTTGAGTTGTTTCCAGTACTTGGCCATTCCAAACTGCTGCGACCATTCTTGTACATGTCTTTTTGTAGGTATATGTTTTCATTCATCTTGGGTATATACCTCTGAATAGAATTACTCAGTTATAGGAAAATTTTATTTTTAGGTCTATGATCCATCTCTAATTAATTTTTGTGTACGATTTCAGATAGAGTTCAAGATTCATTTTTACCATATAGCTGTTCAGCTTTTCCACTTTTTTTTGTGCAAAAGATTTTTTCCCCATAGAATTACTTGAGCGCCTTTGTTAAAACTAATTGATTGTGCAAAGGAATCTATTTCTGGACTCTATTCTGCATCATCCATATATTTAAATATTCCTACGCCAAGCAATTTGTCTTGACTATTGGTAACTTTATGGTAAGTCTTTAAGACAGGCCGTGTAAATTCTCCATTTTTGACTATTCTAGATTCCTTATAATTTAAGTCAACGTGTTATTTTTCTGTAAAGAAATCCTGCTGTGATTATGATTGACATTGCATTGAACCTACAGATCAGTTTGGAGAGAATTAATATTTTAACAGTATTGAGTCTTACATTCCATGAACACGGCATATTTATCCATTTACTTAGGTTTTTTAAAAATTTCACAGCAGTATTTTTTAGTTTTCAGTGTAGAAGTTTTGCATTTATTTTGTTATAAGTGCTTTATGCATTGGGAAGCAATGAGTTTCTCATGTTTTTGCACATTTTGCAAACAGAGGCACTGACGGATCTTTGCTTCTATCTCCTGAAGGATGTTTGTCCAGCAGGCAGCTTTGGATGATAGAAATAATATCTACTTCTGGGACAAATATTAGTCAGGTTTACTTCCTATTATAAGATTCAGGTTCCGGAAGCTCAAGGCTCGTCTCGTGTAATGCACCCTGCCCCCTGCATTTACGGGTATGACCTGGCCCTCTTCACATTGCCCTCTGGGAGGTGGGGCTTAAGAACTGCCATCAAAAAAAAAGCTAACTAACTCTAGCCTCTACTTTTGCTGTGAGTAATGAACTGTCTTTTGTTTCTGACAGGAATCTCACGTCTTCTACCAGTAACCACAAAACTGTGAGAAGCTAACTTGTTAACTTGAAAGTAGGGTAATAACTCAGACTTCATATATCTTGACACTATGGTATTTTATGTTGTAAATGGAAACTCTTTTATCATTTCATTTCCCAATTTTGTGTTACACACACACACACACACAATTGATTTATGCATATTAAGTTTGTAACCTGTGACTTTGCTAGTTCTGGTGGTCATTTTGTATGTTTCTTAGGATTTTCTACATAAATAATTTTGTCGGCTGTGAGAGAGTTTTTCTTCTTTCTAATCATTATGACTTTCATTGCACTGGCTAGGCCTTAAATACAATGTAAAATGTTCTTTCCTTTTTTCCTGATTTTGCAGAAAGTATTAGATTTTCCCCTTTAAAAATAATATTAACTGTAGGTTTTAGTAGAAATCCTTTATCAAGCTGAAGAATTTCATTTCTATTTCTAATTTGCTGAAAGATTTTCTCAAAAATGAGTATTGAATTTTTCCAAATGCTTTCCTGTACATTTTAAGATGATCACATGGTTTCACTCCATTGTTTCTTCAATATGATAAATTTCTGAATGTGATGGTGTCTAATATGAATAATTAGAAAATTATTAATTTTCTAATATAAATTAACCTTGCATTACTGCAATAAGCCCTATTTGGTCATGATGTATTACATATTTTTATTATACTACTGGATTTGATCGACTACTATTTTTTAAGTGATTTCATACCTATTTTCATGAGGGACATAAGTTTGCAGCTATCTTTTCTTGTAATGTGTTTATTAATTTTTGGTACCAGGGTTATTCTGGCCTCATAAAACTTGATGGGAAGGGGTTCTTCTTTCTCTATTTTCTGGGATAGTTTATATTAGACTAGATTTTTTTCCCTAAATGTTTGATAGTAAAATACTCCAGGTCAGGGGATATTTTGACAATGAATTTGATTTCTTAAAATATGTAAGTCTATTCAGACTTTTGTTTTATCCTGTATAAATTTGACTGCTGTATTTCTCAAGAATTTTTTTTCTATTTCATCTTGTCTGTTGAATAAAGTTTTCCAAAATATTCCTTTATTGTCCTTTTAATGTTTGCAGTATCTGTTGTGATATCCATTTCTTTCATTCATATTATTAATATTTTTGGATTTTTCTCAGTTTTTTCCTTAATCAATCTTGCCAGCGTTCATTAATTTTTTTCAAAAGTGACATCTGGCTTTGTTGATTTTCTCTATAGTTTACCTAATGCTTTGATATTTTCTCCATCTTTATTATCTTTTATGCCATTTATTTTGAGGTAGTTTTACCATCTTTTTCTGATTTCTTAAGGCAGAAACATAAATCAATTAATTTGAATTCTTCTTTTTTTTCCTATATGCATTTCAAGCTATAAATTTTGAAGCATTGTTTAGCTGAATCCCACAAGTTTTGATACATTTGTACTTTTCATTTTCATTATAATTTAATTCAAAATAATTTCTAATTTTTCTTATGATTTTCTTGATCTATGATTTATATTTAGCACATTTTTTAATTTCCAAATATTTATCCTTTTAAAAAATTTTTTGTTATTTATTTATAAATTAATACCAGATAGCATACTTTGTGAATCTACATGTTACAGCTTGCTCAACATTCTATGTGCATATGAGAGAATATGAGTTTTGCAAGTATTATGCTAGCATTCTGTAGAAGTTAATAAGGTCAGGATGGATTCTAGTGTTGTTCAGATCTTTTATGTTCTTTTAACTTTTCATCTAATTTCTTGATCAATCACCAAGGGAGGTATATTAAAATTTTCAACCATGATTATGGCTTTGTCTAATTTTTTGCTTAGCTATGTTAATTTTACTTCATATGTTTAAAGCTGTTTTATTAGGTGCTAGCACGTTTGTGATTGTTTCGGCTTCATAATTAACTGAACTTTTATCGTTATAAAACATCCCTCTATCTCTGGTAATACCTCTTGTCTTGAAGTCTATTTTGTCTGAATTAATATGGCCACCTAAATATTTTCGTAAGTAGTGTTTTCTACATATATATACACACACACACACATATATTTGTGTGTGTATATGTGTGTGTGTGTGTGTGTGTGAGGAAGATTGGCCCTGAGCTAAAATTTGTGCCAGTTTTCCTCTGTTTTGTATGTGGGTTACTGCCGCAGCATGGCTGATGAGTGATGGAGGTCCATGCCTGGGATCCAAACCCATGAACCTGGGCTGCTGAAGTGGAGCACTCTGAACTTAACCACTAGGCCATGGGGCCATCCCTAGATATATTTTTGTTTTTGTTTTTTACTTTTAATCTTTGTCTTTGTATTTAAATCATGTCTTTTGAAGACAATATACAAGTAGATCTTGCTTTTTTATACAGTCTGGCAATTTTGCTTTTCAATTGTATTTTAGTCCATTTACATTTAGTGCAATTATTAATATGGTCCAATTTCAGTACATCACATTAATTCTTATATTGGCTTTTTAGCTAAATCATTTGGCAATATCTGTAAGTGGCTACTATTAGAATACACTATACTTTCTTAACTTACCACACTGTCCTTAGATTTAATATTTCACTGCTTCAAAAGAAACCACTCACAAAAGACAATATATTATATGATTCCATTGATATGAAAGTCCAGAATAGGGAAATTTAAAGAGACAGAAATTATATTAGTGGCCACTTAGGGCCTCTTCATTTCTACAAAAAAGGGTGTTGGAATTCTAATAGGATTATATTTAATCTGTAGATCACTTGGTATAATATTGACATCTTAACAATCTAAGTCTTTCTACCCGTGAACACTGGTGATCTTTCCATTCATTTAGATCTTTTTTAATTTCTCTGAATAATGCTTTGTATATTTTAGCGTACAAATCTTTCAGTTTCTTGGTTAATTTTATTCCTAGGTATTTATATATGTTAGATGCTATTGTAAATGTAATTTGTTAATTTCCTTTTTGAATTGTTCAATGCAAGTGTATAGAAACATAACTTATTTTTGTGTGTGAATCTAGTAGCCCACACTTGGTTGAATTCATTTTGCTAGTATTTTGTTGAGGATTTCTACGTTATAATCATAAGGGACATTGGTCTGTGATTTTTCGTTCTTATAATGTCTTCATCTGATTTGGTATCAGGGAAATACTGGCCTCATAGAATGAGTTAGAAAGTGTTCCCTCTTCTTCTATTTTTTGAAAGAGTTTGAGAAGGATTGGTGTTAGTTATTCTTTGAATATTTGGTAGAATTAACCATTGAAGCCATCTGGTTCTAGACCTCTCTTTGTTAGGAGGATTTTTACTGCTAATTCAATCTCTTTACTTGTTATAGGTCTGTGGAGACTTTCTACTTCCCATGTATAAGTTTAGATGATTTGTTTCTTTCTAGGAACTGTACATTTGATTTGGGTTATGTAATTTGTTGATATACAGTTCTTCAAAGTATTCTCTTATAATCCTTTATATTTCTGTAAGGTCAGTGCTAATGTCTCCACTTTCATTTGTGATTTTGCTAATTTGCATACTGTGTTTCTTTGTCAGTCTAGCTAAATGTTTACCAATTTTGTTCATCTTTTCAAATAACCAAGTTTTGGTTTTGTTGAGTCTCTATTGTTTTTCTATTCTCTATCTTATTTATCTCTGCTTTAATCTTCATTATTTCCTTCCTTCTGATAGCTTTGATATAATTTGCTCTTTTGTTCCCAAGTTCTTCGTGGTGTAAAGTTGGGTTATTGACTTGAGATCTTTCTTCTTTTTCAATGGAGGCATTTACAGCTATAAATATTCATCTGAGCACTGCTTTCACTGCATCTAAGTTTTGATATGTTGTGGTTTTATTTTCATTCATTTCTAACTATTTTCTAAATTCCTATGGGATTTCTTCTTTGATCCCCTGGTTATTTAAGAGCGTGTTGCTTAATTTCTACAATTTTTTAAATTTTTCAGTTGTCCTTTTGTTATTGATGTCTAGCTTCATTTTATTGTGGTGAGAAAAATTGCTTTGTATGATTTCAATCTTTTTAAATTTATTACGATTTGTTTTGTGGCCTAATATATAGAATGTCTTGGAGAATGTTCCATGTGAACTTGAGAAGAATATATACTCTGCTATTGTTGGGTAGACTCTTCTACTTATGGCTGTTAGATCTAGTTGGTTTATCATGTTGTTCAAGTCTTCTACTTCTTTGTTCAGCAGAAGATGCTCTATCCATTATTGAATGTAGTGCCTTTAACTATTATTGTAGAATTGTCTACTTCTTCCTTCAATTTGGTCAGTGTTTGCTTCATGTATTGTAGAATTCTGTTGTTTTGTGCATATAGGTTTATAATTCTTATTTCTTCTTGAATAATTGACCCTTTTATTACCATTTAATGTCCTTCTTTGTCTCTTGTAACAGTTTCTAACTTAAATCTATTTTGTCTGATAATATATCATCCCTGCTCTCTTTTTCTTACTATTTGCTTTGAATATCTTTTTCATCCTTTCATTTTCAACCAAGTTGACTTTGGATCTAAAGTGAGTCTCTTGTAGATAGCATATAGTTTGATCATGGTGTTTTTTTTGTTTTTGTTTATCTATTCTGCCAGTTTCTGCCTTTTTATAAGAGAGTTTAATCCATTTACATTTACATTTAAAGTAATTAGTAATAAATAAATCCATTTACATTTACATTTAAAGTAATTAGTAATAAATAAGGACTTACTTCTGTCAATTTGATATTTGTTTTATGTGTGTCATATTTATTTTGAGCCCCATTTCCTCTATTGCTGTCCTCTTTTGTATTTAGCTGATTTTTAAATATTGTATAATGGACCATTTTGATTCCCTTCTCATTGCTTTTTGTTTATGGTTTTTAGACATTTTCTCTGTGGTTATTGTGAGGATCACATTAACATCCTAAATTTATAACACATACTTTGTATTGAGGGCATCTTAACTTTAATAGCATACAAAGACTCTGCTCCTATAAAGCTTCATCCTCCTGCCTTTTATGCTGTTGTTATCATAAATTGCATCTTTATACACTGTTTACTCAATAGCATAAATTTATCATTATTTTTATGCATTTGTCTTTTAAATCCTTTAGGAAATGAAAAATGGACTTTCAAACTGAAAGCCCAGGAATATTGACTTTTATATTTTCCTAGAGTCTGTTCCTAGTTGTCTGGTGCCAGGCCTGGAGTGATTAGGGCAGGAGAATATTAATTCAGAGCATAAGGGTCCAATAGATGATATAGGGGGTGTGTGGACACTGGATTGGTTAATTTTCATAGAAAAGGTATGCTCACAGGCAAATTGTTTACTATGTCTAGGAATTGACTAGCCCTGGAAGAGGTAGTCTCCCAGGGTCACCAGGGCCTCAGATGACAAAGCATTAAGATAAAAAGACATGCTTAATGCAATAAGTCTAGCTTTTGTCTGGGAATGTCTTGATTTCTCACTCAGTTTTGAAGTACAATTTTGCTAAATGTAGAATTCTCAGTTGAAAGATTTTTCTTTCTGCAGATTAAGTATCTTATTATACTGTCTTCTTCACTCTGTGGTGTCTGATGAAAAATTAGCTGTTTATCTTATTAAGATAACTTGCATGTGGTGAGTTGCCTCTTTCTTGCTATGTTCAAGATTCTCTCTTGTTAACAGTTCAATTTTAATGTGTCTGAATGGGGCTGACTGAGTTTATCCTACTTGGAGTTTACTGAGTACTTGGATTTGTAGAATCATGTCTTTCATCAAATTCAGAAAGTTTTGTGCCATCATTTTTTTCTAATTCTTTCTGCCCATTTCTCTCTCTCTTCTTCTGCAACTCCCATAATATGTATGTTGGTGCATTTGATAGTATACCCCAAGCCCCTTAATCTCTGCTCATTTTTCTTCATAATTTTCCTTTTTTCTCCTCAGGTTTAATAATTTTAGTTTTTCTATCTTCAGGTTTGTTGACGCTTTCTTCTGCCTACTCAACCCTATTATTGGACACCTTTAGTGAATTTGTTATTTCAGTTATTATACTTTTCAGCTCTAAAATTTGCTTAGTTCCTTTTTATAACTTCAGTCTCTTCATTTATATTCTCATTTAGTTCATACGTTGTTATCCTGATTTCCTTTAGTTTTTTGTCCATGTTTTCCTTTAGATCTTTGAGCATATTTAAGACAGTAGTTTTAACGTCTTTGTCTAGTAAGTCTAATATCTGGACTTCCTCAGGGATGGTTTCAGTCAGTTTATTTTGTTCCTTTAGATGGGCTATACTTTCCTATTTCTTTATATACCTTGTGATTTTTTTTTTTGGTTGAAAACTAGACATTTGAATATTATAATGTGGTAACTGTGGAAATCAGACTATCTCCCTCCTATAGAGTTTGCTAGGGTTTTTTGATTATTAAAAACTGCAATATTCCATTTATTTAGTGATTTTTTCATATTATTCTTGCAAAGACTCTGTTCCTTACTGTATGTGGTCACTGAAGTCTCTGTTCTTCAGCTTGTGTTCAGCTGGTGTTTTGATAGAGATTTCTTTGGACTCCAGGAGCTAAAAATAAAAAACTAAAATCACACCTCTCCCAGTCTTTGATGATTGCCTCTGTACAAAGGCACTCCTTCAACACCTAGCCAGGATTTCATTGAGCTTAAGGTGAAAGCTTAGAATCTTCTTAAGTCTTTTCTAAGCATATGTCTTGTCCTGGGTATGCACATAGTCTTGTAAATTCCTCCATATACATGAGTGCTTTAGCTTGTCTTAATTTTCCAAAGAAATTCTCTCAGCTTTTGCTCCTGAAGCATCCTTAAGAAGCATGTTGTATGTTTCGTCTGTTATCTTTTGCCCCAGGAATCTGTGGATTGATGGTCTGCCTGCAGTGTTTTGGAAAATTGCCCGCCACTTTTCCAGCCTGAGTTTCTAGTTAGGTGGAGCAGAAACCAGCACCTCTTCAGTTGGCCCCCAGACAGGTTAGAACAGACATAAACAATAATTTGCAAGTAGGGTCAGCTCTGCTCTTTCCAGAACCAGACACCAAGATCCCACTCTGAGAATGTAGGTTCTCTTCAAGACTACCACTGTGCCAGGTAAGGGTTGGGATAAAGAGAATTAAAAATGCCACAAACCTTTCTTAACATTTTGAAGTTGCCTTTTCTTGATTCAGCATTTACTTGGTTGCTGTAAATCTTGACTCTTCCAGAGTTCTAATGAAGTTGGTTCTGACAGTTTTGCTTGGTTTTTAGTGTTTCACTGTGGGAATAAGAGCTTGAAACTGCCCACTTTGCAATTTTCCTGACATCATTCCTGTTTGTTTTTGTAACTACTTACTTTAGTTTTATTTGTAATGCAATATGAGAATCTCTACTTTTATTAGAAGAAATTAACACATTAAATATATTGACAGAAAAAATATGCTGTCTTAAATCTCCTTAATTCTGTCATTTTAATGCTTCTTGGCTTCATTTCTATTTTTAGACTTTTGCTGTGTGAGCTTAGGCTGTCAATTCTTAGTCCTTTCTTTCCTTAGTTTTAGAAATTATACATCCTATTTTAATAGTGTTATTTATTACTTTTGAATTTTCAAAAATATTCATTAATTTCTTTTTCTCTGCTTATGAAGATAAAAATGGAATACTATCTTTTGGACTTCCTTTAAGACAAGTATTGTTTTTACTGTTTCCTTGTTTCCCCAATACCTAGTTTTTTAAATGTAATATGAAGTACCAAGCCTAGGTTAATATTATTGCATTATTATTATAAAGCATAGACATATTATTTTTCAATAATTATTTGTATAGTGACACCAATATTTGTAACCATATTTACAACTTTTTAGATTTGACTCTAGACTGGAAGTTTCCAGTGCTCACCATCAATCTTTACGTACTGTCTGAGTCAGTTTGGGCTGCTATAATAGAATAGTCTAGACTGTGTGGCTTAAACAACAAACATTTCTTTCTCGCAGTTATGGAGGCTGGAAGTCTATCAGGGTGCCAGCACGGTTGGGTTCTTGGTGAGGGCCCATCTTTCTGGTTTGCAGACAGCTATCTTCTTGCTGTATCCTCACATGGTGGAAAGAGAGAACTCTTGTCTCTTCATCCCCTAATAAGGGAATCAGTCCCATTATGGGGGCTCCACTTGCATGACTTAATCCAAAACCAATTACCTCCCAAAGGCCTTACCCCTAAATACCATCACATTGGGGATTAGGGCTTAAACCTATGGATTTTGGGGGGGACACAAACCTTCAGTCCACAGCACATACCATGACATCTCCACTTTGTGATTTTTATTTTGATACAGCTCTCAATTGGCTGAATTACGTCTGTAAGTAATTTTGCTTTGATATATGCATATAAACATCATACCTTCTCATTACAGTCAAGTCTTCATAAAGAATAATTTAGCTTATTATAAAATTTCTGCGTCACAACATTGTTCCTTCAAAATTCTGTAGATAATACAGGCTTCATTATTTTCTAGAAGTTATTAATCTGGCCAGAATTATTTTTATTTTTCCATGAATAGTCTTTTCTCTTTAAATAATTTTTAAAATTTTCTTTATGTTGATAGTTGACAATTTTTGCTGTAGGATATGTAGGTATAGGTCTTTTTTCATCAATATTTCCTGGTCCAAAAAAGTACTTTGACCTAAATACACGTTTTTCTCTTAATGTATAGGAAGTCTTTTTCAATTATGCACAATTATAGCTTCTATTCCCATTGTTCTTAATTCTTCTTCAAGACTACCTATTTTTTTAAAATGACTTTATTGTTTTTAGGTTCACAGCAAAATTGAGAGGAAGGTACAGAGATTTCCCATATACCTCCTGCCCCTACACATGCATAACTTCCCCATTATCAATGTCCCCCATCAAAGTAGCACATTTGTTAGAATTGGTTAGCCTACGTTGGTACATCATAATCACCCATAGTCCATAATTTGCCTCAGAGTTCACTCCTGGTGTTGTAGATTCTATGAGTTTGGATAAATGTATAATGACATGCATTCATTATTATAGTATTAAGCAGAGTATTTTCATGCCCTAAAAATCCTCTGGGTTCCTCCTATTCATTTATCCACCCCTACCCCAACCCCTGAAATCACTGATCATTTTACTGTCTCCATAATTTTGCTGTTTTCAGAATGTTATATAGCTGGAATCGTACAATATATAGCCTTTTAAGATTGGCTTCTTTCACTTAGTAATATGCGTTTAAGTTTCCTCTATGTCTTTTCATGGCTTGACAGCTCACTTCTTTTTTTTTTTTAAAGATTTTATGTTTTTTCCTTTTTCTCCCCAAAGTCCCCCAGTACATAGTTGTATATTCTTTGTTGTGGGTCCTTCTAGTTGTGGCATGTGGGACGCTGCCTCAGCGTGGTTTGATGAGCAGTGCCATGTCCATGCCCAGGATTCGAACCAACGAAACACTGAGTCACCTGCAGCGGAGCGTGCGCACTTAACCACTCGGCCATGGGGCCAGCCCCAGACAGCTCACTTCTTTTTAGTGTGGAATAATATTTCATTGTCTGGGTGTACCACAGTGTATTTATCCTTCACTTACTGAAGTACATGTTGGTCACTTCCAAGTGTTGGCAATTATGAATAAAGCTGCCACAAACACCCAAGTGCAGGTTTTTATGTGGACGCAAGTTTTCAACTTCCTGGGTAAATACCAAGGAGTAAAATTGCTGGATTATACAATCCATACAAAAGAGTATGTTTAGTTAAGTAATAAACCTTCAGACTGCCTTCCAAAATGGCTGTGCCATTTTGGGTTCCACCAGCAATGTATGAGAGTTCCCATTGCTCCACATCATTGCTAGCATTTGATGTTATCAGTGTTCCAAATTTTGGCCATTCCAGTAGGCAATTCTATAGTTTATGCCTATAGTATAGGCATTCTAATAGTTGTAGCATTTCATTGTTGTTTTAATTTGCATTTCCCTGACAACCTAAGATGTGGAACATCTTTTCATATGTTTACTTTCCATCTGTATATATTCTCTGGTGTGGTGTCTGTTAAGGTCTTTGGCCTATATTTTAGTTGAATTATCTGTTTTCTTACTGTTGAATTTGAAGAGTTCTTTTGATATTTTGGGTAGCAGTCCTTTATCAGATATGTCTTCTGCAAATATTCTATCTCAGTCTGTGGCTTATCTGCTCATTCTCTTGATATTGTCCTTCACAGAGCAGAAGTTTTTCATTTTAATGAAATCTAGTTTATCAATTTCTTTCATGGATTGTTCCTTTGGTGTTGTATGTAAAAAGTCATCACCATTCCCAAGGCCATCTAGGTTTCTTCCTTTGTTACCATCTAGTACTTTTGTAGTTTTGTGTTTTAGACTTAGGTTTATGATCCATTTTGAGTTAACTTTTGTGAAGGCTATATGGTGTATGTCTACATTCATTTTCTTGCATATGGATGCCTAGTTGTTCCAGCACCATTTGTTAAAAAGACTGTCTTTGTTCCATTGTGCTGCCTGTGTTCCTCTGTCAAAGAGCAGTTAACTATATTTATATTGGTCTACTTCTGGGCTGTCTATTCCAATGTTTAATTTTTAAGTTGGATTTCTGTTTTCTGCCTTTATAACTTTTAGTTTCCTCTTTTCCTATTCCTCTGTCCTCTGCAGGATTTTCTTAATTTTTTTTCTCCATACCACAATTGAATCTTTGTACCATTTCATTTCTTCTTCTCTAACTAGTTCCATTGCAGATTTTGATTCTGTCATTCTATTAATTCTTTCCAGTCCTTGTGTATTACACTCAATTCTGTTTTAATTTTAAGTATTTATAAATTTTATTGTGCTCTGCTTCATTTTAATCTCCCTCTAAGCAGTGGGTCTTTGCTGTTTGCCTCCCCAGTTTTCATTTCCACTATTCTAAGCTAAGGCTCCTGACTTACCTTGGAGATTCACTCTGGTCTTTGTGACCTGATAAGTCTCAGGGGAAGGCATGAGTCCTGGGCTGAAGCCAATCAGTGAGGTCACCTTCAGCCCCAGTGACAGGTTCTGGGAAGAGCACCTGACCTGACCAGGCAATGAGGTTACAAGAGAATGTGCTGGATGAGAGGTGCTGCTCTGTTTCCATGGAAACAGTACCTGAAAAGTGTGACTAGGGCTTTTGCAGCCACCCTTCTACCCAAAAGTAAGAGGTTTCCTGAGGATAGCACCCACAGAGAGGGAGATGGCTCTCCTCTTAAAGATATGAACAGCAAGAAATGAGTTTGTGAGAACACTACTTGGGCCCACTGTGCAGCAGCATCTAAAGCCAGTACACTCCTAGACAGTTCACTTATAGGAGTCCGTTACTTCCCTTTTTTCTAATGCTAGTTTGTATTGGGCTTTCTGTCTATTTCAACAGAAAGAATCATAATTAGTGCAACCCACATTCTTCTTATTGCTTTTTGACTTTATATAAGTCATTTTTTCTTTCATCCTATTAATGGATATTCATTTAGGAGGTATTCTAAATATTATGGTTCTCACAATAAAACTATAAAGTCTCCATTTTTGGAGATTTACTGTTCCACTAAGTCTTTACAATAGTATTTTCTGCTCCCAGGTGCCAAAAAACGTGAAGGATTTTTTTCTTTCCGGAGAGATTTGGCCAGTGGATGGATTTTCCATAGCCCCACCACAGAGGTTAATCAGCGCTATTTCCAGCTGAATTCCCAGTGCCCAGCAGCATTCATGCAGAATTGTCCTGAAAAAAGACCCCCACTCTTTCCATTTGAACCATTTGCTTTGCACAGTCTTGGAATAGCTACTATTTTCTAGCTAGAACTTGTTTTAACCTCTGTGCCCTCTGATTAAAATAATGCAGCTGTAGAGGGAGTCAAGAATGACCCTCAACCCAATGCATCGGTGTGAACTGGCAGGACAATAGGAGATGTAGTTTCCATGTACTTTAGCTGTTACGCCACAACATACCAAGCACACGTGAAGCCTTCAAGATTTTTTATTTTGTTGTGTTTTTTAAGTAAAAAAGTCCTGAGGACAGTCTTGTGATACTTAGCCTCTAGTGGTGTTGAGAAATCTGAAGGACTCTCAGGAACCCCTCAGGTACCTTTGGGGAAAAATTTCTCCTGTGCTTTCAAAGCTCCTCCTACTCTTTCCCTCCTCTCTTCCCCATTGATCATGTGCTCCACATATAGAAGATACACACATGAGTAAAGATCAAGTCATCCTCATCGTCCCCCAACTCTAAATACACTTAGAATTGTATACCCTTCTTTTCCCATTATTTCTTATAGAAAATTGCTTTGTCATTCACGCTTTTAGGTCACTGAGGCCTTCTTTAAAGAATACATTCTTTACATAAGGCTTGCCTGTACTCTGATGAGATATATGAAAAATATTCATTTTCCTGAATATACTCCTTCTACTGCCAAAGCTTTTCTTGAATCGGGTCTCACTACAGCTCTTGCATGTGAGAAATCCAGTTCTTAAGGGACAGTACCCCACCCATCTTTTGCCCCAGGCTATTTTATACTGCTGAATCTGGGGTGATGTAGAAAGCAGGTTCTGGCTGAGGAGATGGAGGGTAATATTTGCCCTTGCTCCGTGGCTGATGTGTTTCTTGTTTGTTTTGTGTTCATTTGTTTGTTGTTGTTGTTACTTTATATACTCCAGACCCTGCAGGGTCTCTGAGGCAGGAGCAGTCATGGGAGGAGAGAAGAACCATATTTCTAGTTATTTCAAGGAAGGTGAAGCTCCCTTGTTTCATGAGGCTAAGTGTACACCATAGCCTGCTTTAATTTTTTAATTATACAGCTCCATTTGCCTTATTGTTGAATATTCCGCCCAAAGTCTGATAATATTTGTCTGCCTGTCTTAAGTTTCCATGGAACTCTGAGTTTTCACATTTTATGTTACTTCCTAAGTATTTTGCTGAGAACTTGGAAGAGGGCAAGCCAGAAGTCATTTTAAAATATTAATCTGATTTATACCTTGAAAGGCAGAAATAGCCTGGAAATTTGGCTATAAAATAGAGAAAGGTTAATATTGGAAACTGTTCTCTGAGGCAAAGAATATCAACTGTACAACAATAAAAGAAATGGCAGCCAGTAATAAAATGTCTACTAGATAACCATATGGGCTTTCACCTCTGGAATAAAACCTCAGCATAGGTCAAGAAACTGAGCTTCAGAGTCTCCTTCTGCCCTTTCAGAGTTGAATTATTCACGTCATGAACACTTCGGCCAGTTCATCTCCACTTGCAGTTGAGCTGAAGAGAAGTCTGCAGCTAGCACCGCAGCGTTCTTTCATTCCAGTCAGTCCGAGGTACGCCAGAGAAGAGTTTCGTGCTCGCCCTAAGAGACTGGCGTTGTTACATTTCCCATCTCCCAAGCTCTGTAGCCACTGATGCTGAAAGTTTTAAAAGACTTGTTGAGGGAAAAGGAGGTCAGAAATCTTCAGAACATAATAGCAGGTTTAAAACAATTTGCTGGATCATATAGTATCTACAGAAATGTTCCACCATTATAAGGTATAGTAATAAATAAAACTACAGAAATGCCCTAAATAATATCAAAAGATTATACTAATAACTGAAACTATGCAAATAGATAGCATCAGCTACCAGTAGCTCCTAAGAGCTGAAGTTCTATGAAAATGAATAGCTCTAAGCCTCATATTTCTGCCTGGCATTTTATGACATTTAGAAACTTCCACTGCTCTTGCTTTAGGTTTTTGCATCTGAAAATAAAGATTTAGTTTTATAGGCAGTGCTCAAGTTTTAGTGGTGATTATGAGTAACGAAAGGCATTAATGTTTAAAATTTTAGAAGTTATGCCAGGATCAACATTAGAATTTTCTGTTAGCACAGTTGAAGTGGATTTCATGTTCATGATTTAATTGAAACTCATTACTCTAATTTCCTTTTCTATAAGCCATTGGAAATCTGATGCTGTCTGGCGTGGTAACTCCTCATTACAGAGCCTTTCTGTTCTGTAACTTACATGCTATTTTGATGTTTATTGAGGTGACTTTTCTGCCTTAGGACTGTTTTTCTTATATTCATAAAGTTTGCCTCCAGGAATCTCTAGTTAGTCCTCTGGGAAGGGTTAAAGCAATAACTTCTACAGGTAATTCAGCAAAATGAGGTAAACTTAAACATCACTCTGGCCTTTTTTTCAGAATTAAAATTGCAAGTACATCTCTTAGGATAGCTATTGAAAATACTTTGTTCCACTGAAGGTGATATCTATATACGGAACCTCTAACATCACTGACAGAAGAATTTGATGAAAACCAAAATTAAAATAAGAATTTAGATGGTCATAAAGTAAAAGAAAGAGGAGCTGAAACAGGATACTTCCAGCATCAGATTTTCTTGCACGACCTTTTGCCAGCCTCCTGGAAGCTGAGGTGGGGAGGGGCCAGGGGGATAAAAGAACGTATTCAACTGAATAAAAACCACAGGGTTAAGAATGGGAAAAGCCCTGGGATTTTGCATTCTTGAGAGTCCATGAAGTGAGACTAAAGCTCCAGACTTGCATCTGACCCCAGCCAAGCAGTGGCCCAAGCATCCTCTGCCACTTGACTATGCTCGAGAATCTGGGCATTCTCTTAGTCATTCAATAACATCTGGAAACATAAATGCTGGGTCCTACTTAGTAATAATACTGTGCTATTGATGACTCCCTATGTGCCAGTGACTGGCTGCCTAAGATTTACATACATGTGATCTCTCATTGAACACTCATAACTCACTGAGGCAGGTATAATTATTCTCATTTTGCAGATAACACATCTGGGTTTCACAGGATTAACTATTTTTCCCAAGTCACCCAGCTCACAAGCATGAGAGATGCAAATTGGATCTCAAGGCCTTCTCTCAACCAGCTAGGCTACGCTGCCTCTTAGAATTTTGTTGATTCTCCATGGCTGCCATGATTCCCAATAATTGTGATCATGGGATAATCAAAATCTCTCAAACACACGATAAATTTTCAGGGACAAAACAGAGGGCTGGATAGACATCGGCCTCGGCAAGGAGCCCAGCCCATTCTGTCTGAAACAGACAGGAACAAAGAGATTAGATATTTTATTGTCAAATATTTCTTGACCTAGTACCGGGTGCTCACTTCCCTGCTAGACCTCATTGGAATAGAGGAGAGATTCTGGTTACCATTGCCAAGGAGTAAACCCTTTATGCATCAATTGCAGAAAGTGATGTATTTGCTTAAAGGCTGGGCTCTAGGTTGAATTAGTGGACTTGTTTCTCCTGTCATATGAAAGATGTGAAAAAGGAAGTAGAGATTTATCTACTATGGGTCGAAGTATATTTAACTGATCTGCCTCAGTTGGTTCAAACAAAACATCATTGAGTTGAGGAGACGAAATAAATAGACAGAACCACCAAGCAACAGAAGCAACATCATCAAGTGACGTGTGGAATGGCAAGGAACTGGGAGGAAAGAGAGATGACGTGGTCGGGTATGGCTTTCCTATAGGAACTTTACATTTGGCCATTGAGAGTTATTGGCAAAGTGCGGAAAAAAGAATTATCCCTGATATGTGGTGTTACTACTACTGAGAAAAATATTCAAAAGTTGTCTATGGCTTTAGTTCATTAGAAATTGATATATGAACGAGCTAGTTGATACTAAATAAATATCTGTCAAACAAAGAAAGGAATGGATGAGTGAATGCATCTGATTAAACTGGCAGCTGAACTCTAATAAGTATGACATCTAAAAATCCCTGGTCAAATATTGGTTGGTGTCATTAGTCATAGCATATATGTATTATATTCTTTTCCTAGGGCCGCCGTAACAAAGTACCATAGACTGGGTGTCTTAAAACAACAGAAATGTATTGTCTCGCTGTTCTGGAGGCTGGAAGTTTAAAATCAATGTATTGGCAGAGCTGTGCTCCTGAGACCTACAGAGGAAGAATCCTGCCTTGCGTCTTCCAGCTTTGGCTAGCCCAGACGTTCCTTTGCTTGTGGCAGCATAACTCCAGTCTTGATATGGCTGTCTTCTCCCTCTGTGCACATCTCTAGTCCAAATTTCCTCTTCTTATAAGGACACCCATCAGATTGGGTTAGGGCCCACCTTAATGACCTCATTTTAACTTGATCACCTCTGTAAAGATCCTATTTCCACATACAGTCACATTTGGAGTTACTGGGGGTAGAACTCGAACATATCTTTTTGGGGGTACACAATTCGGTCCATAACAAACACCTCCCATTCTCCTGACACTCCAGCAGGACTCAGTGAAGACATTACAGCTGATTAGGGAGAAGATCTTTTAGACTTGAGTCTTGGAGACTGGAAGTAGTGATGACATTAGTTCTTGGGAGGCAGAATATGATGACCGATCACTCCATCACAGGGACCATAGTGCCCACCCTCAGACTTTCCTCAACTCCATGCTCCTCTGAGGACACTCCTCACTTGCTGAGCCAGGCCCTGAGGGGCTTTTTTGTATGCGTGTTCAGATAGGTGAGTGATTGATTTTTCTGTTATGTGGATAAAGACATAGAAATCTAAACTTAGTCAAACACAAAAGTGAAATCAAATCACTCAGTACAGTTAAGAAAACTCCTGACTAAAGGACCAAAGAGAACATAGAGGCTTCCAAAGGCTGATTAGCATTGAAAGTTGATTACAAATAATAATCTCATAACAGAAATGCAGTCAAAGGTTTACATAGGGGAGCAATAGTTTCAGCATTATTTGTAATAGCAAAAAATTAAGACCTGAATGACCAATAATTAGGAACTGGCTAAATAAATTGTGGCATATTCTTCATATGGTGGGATCGGATGCATCTATATTAAAAACACATTGTCAATGAATATTAAATGTCAAGAGAAACACTGAGCCCTGTTCATTAAAATCTCAAAAACAGCACATTTAATATGACCTTAATTTTGCAATCATTTATTTAATAGACATTCTTATTGTTTACACACTCATAAACGAAACTAGAAGAAAATACATCATATATATACTATACTTCTCATATGTATTATGTGATAAATAACATATATACATGTATATCAAAATATATATGTTTATTTTGCATAGTGCTGTTTTCTAATTCACACAAAGCCACCGTAGAGGCCACAGTGGCCTGGGACCGGGCAAGCAGCCTGGGTGGTTAGAGACTGTCCATGGGTAGGAGGGCCCCATGTGCTGGGTGGGGAAGTGGGGCAGGGCCCAGGCTCTCAGGACTAGACCAGCAGAGATGGGGGTTAAACACAGCTGTATGCAATCCTAGAACAGATTGTTATCCTAGCTGGATAATTAGCAGAACTAGGAAAAGTTCTGTCTGCATTATGTTTTATGTCAGTTTTCGGGGAGTGGAGTAGGGACAGGAGGCAACAGATGTCCACACAACATTCCTGGAGGCATGGTCTCCCAAGAGTAACTGTGAGCAAATTTAGGTGGCAAATTTAGGGGCCCAGCATCCAGGCCTAGTCTTGCTTAGTTTATTCTGCCTAAGGGGTGGACAGAAACTGAGGCGGGAGAAGGGGTGGAGGCTGCTGATCCACTCTCTGTTGCAAGCAGACTGAGCTAAGGAATTGGAAAAGGTCTCCAGGAATTGCATGCAAGGCCATGCAGGGACCCAGCTGTACGCTGCTGCTGTGCTCTGAGGCATCAGGAGCAATCAGGCAGGGCTGGTCCTCACAGGAGGCAGAGCCTCCCATAGCACAATTCTAACTTTGCAAACTAACAAAGTTGGAAGCAGAAATCATGACAAATAGTAAAGTTTTAGTCATGAAACTGAACCAAAAGTCCACCCTGGGAAGAAGATTGACACTGTGTCTCCAAGATAACGTTACTCAGCATCACAAGACATTTTATTCCCATCTGCCAATGACAACTTTGCAGATCAATTTTGTCTACAATATCCTTCTAGAGTTTTCCAGCACACAATCTGCTCAGCCTTATGAGGCAACCCTGACTGATAGCAAGTTTGCCCTTCAGCTACGTTCCCTATTCCTCTCCCTGCCTACCTGATGGAAACGTGGTGCTAAACGCTCCCAGAGCTGAGCCTCAGGCTGCCCTGGCTGTGGCCTTGCCCTGGGAGAGGTGGGTATCCTTCACCTGCCAAGACTTGTGCTCTCAGCCCGCTCCCTGGCCTCTGCTCACACCCAAGTTAGGAGAGCAAGGCTGTTCACTGTGAAATCCTTTCATTCAACACACATTTGAAGAGCATTTTCTGCTTCAAGCCCTGCTGGACGCTGGGGATACAGAGATGAGTAGGGTCTACTCTCTCCCTCCAAGTACCTAGTGCATTTGTGGGTCCCAGTAATTATGCTACAGGGTCTCTATATAAATGTCAGCTCCTTCAGAAGATCTTCCCTAATACATTATCTGAAATATTTAAAACCCTAACCCTCCCTTTCGCTCTTAACCAGCTCAATTTCTCTTTCTTGCACTTATCGCCATCTGATATGATTCATATCTGCATGTTATCGCTCTCTTGTGAGACTGGAACTCCATAATGATGGGAAACATGTCTTCCTCATTGCTGTATCCCTTGCATGTGGACTAGAGCCGACATGTAGGAGGCACTCAAGGAAAACATGTTGAATGGATGATGGATTTGGTGAATGGTATGATAGACAGACAACAGTGTGCTCTGGGCACACATGGTGGGAGAGGGTCTAAGGCAGAATTGAGAGAGGAGAGACTTTCTGGAAAATACCATGCTGACCTGAGTCCTGCTTCTTCTAGCGTATTTGTCTATCTGCCCCTACACTGTAAGCCTCTGCAGGACAGAGGCCTTGTCTTATCAATCTTTGAAACCTGAGCCTCTAGCCGAGTGTTTATTGCTTAAGTGAGATTCTGATGAAGATTAGTTACCTTCTTGGCCTTACTCTGAGTTGGACATAAACTTGAAAAAATAAGCTATCTAATCTATTTCATGAAGCCAATCATTTTGCTTCATAATTTCTTCCTTTTCTCATTGAAACCCTTTACAAATAGAAAGTTTCTTCTCACTGAGAGTTTAGATTGGAAAAATAGCCTTATATATGGCATCGTGGTTCAAAATAAAAATAAAAACCTAAAAATTTTAAGGAACATATAGTTTCTAGAAAACTGATTTAGACTGACTCCTTTCTATCACTTCCATTTCTGTCTTGGCCCCTTTCCTGTGCAAAAATGAAATTGCTGCTTCAAAAAGACTAACAGTGGATCCAAACCTTGGCCTTGTAACCAGGCAACAGTGTTTCAAGTGAAATCAGATGTCTGTCCCCACCAGGAAACTGGTGATCCTCTCCTTATCCCCCAGTGCAGATGTTGGCAAGCTATTAGTAAAAAAGTTATTAGGAATAGTGACAGCAGTTAGTAAATGCTGATACAAGCAAGTTCAAAGCTGGCCACTCCAAATACATTCTTCCAAAGACAAATATAAGTCAAGTTAATCAGACCGTCTTCTGCCACAGCCAAATATGCGTGGATCTGAATAGTTCTTGATAGTTATCCCCATAATTACTATTCCCCAGTCTGTATCATTTTGAGGGCTCCTCCTTTTTATGGCTGTCTCACTCCCTGGAGGAAAATAGAAAATTATTCCAGATAGTTTTGCGTGCATAGGTATTCCATTTGTTACTTATCTTCTTTTCAATTTTAATGAGCAATCCTAATGACAACCATGCTATTATGGACAAGTGCAATCTTATATTCCCAAATTTAAAGAATCATCAGCAAAGCTGGAGGCAAAAAAATGTGTTTTCAATTTAATAAATTACATGTGCCAAGTGGTTTACATTTTATTAAATGGAAATTAAGACCCATTATGTTTATATAAATTTAAATGATTAAATTTATGTAATGTTTGGATATTTTATTTATACATCTTTTGAATGACTGCAATAAAACCAGGGCATGGAAATAACTGAATTACAGCCCTGCCTCAAATTTAGAAATAACTTTATGGTTTCTTTTTCTTGAGATTCTTCACTGCTTTCCATAAGTGATGTGAGAAGCAATATAACAAACATGCAAATAAACATTTAAAAATCAAACCATATGAACATGAACACATAATTGGAGACTGCACTCAACAACTAACGTTTTCTGGAGCACCTACGATGTTCCAGGAGCTGTTCCAGGCACGGGAGATGCAGCAAGGATAAAATTGACCAAGTCCATGTTCTCATGAAGCGGTTCTCATTCTGGTGGTTAAATGCTGTGTTTCATAACAACCGCTTGTTCTCAATTGCAGATTTTTAAAATACTGGTATGTTATTAACTCTATTAGCAAGGGAAATTCGATCATAAAATTGTGATTTTGAAAACAGGGTATTTCAAGGTAAATCTTTTGCACTTCTAACACCTCTTTCTTTTTTTTCCCTTGCCTCTGGCCTGGACTGAGAAACTTCATAGCTTCCAAATACTATGCATAAACAAGAGACAATTATTTTTATTATGCCTATAGTTAAAAAAATTTTTTTTTAATTTTTGATTCAACACAATCTAGAGTCTTGACAAATAGGTAATTTAGGCTATGTGCAAAAAGAACGTGAGTCCAGACTGCCAAGACTCTCATTTCCAATAGACCATGTACACATGACCTGGGCATGCTCATAAAGCAGAGAGCTCCAGGAAATGGTCCTGTTTCCAAATCGTACACCCTTATTCTGATGCGAGCCAACCACGCCTCTGGCCAAGGCATGAGAGTTCAGAAAACGAAATCAGTTGTAACTGTCTAAAGGCTGGTTCAGTATAGCTCCCCCACAGTTGCCTTCTCTGTGAAGCTGGACAATAACATATCTTCCCAGCATCTCATTCATTTGCCTCTCTCCTTCCCACTCACACTGCCGACGTTCCACCTGAAAGCTCTCAGTAGCTCTCACCCGTGTCACTGCGATCACTTGCTTTTTTAGATGTTGTGAGTAAAGGTGAGACATTCCATCCCGTGCCTCATTGGGGAGACTGGGCTGGATGGTGACACCACAAAGCAAAGCAGGAAGTCTAGGCGAAGGTGCAGCTTGAGAAGCAAAGTGAAGTGTTCAGGCCAGACACGTGGAGTTGGATGTGTCTGGGGAGCATCCAGCTGGAAGAATTGGCTAAACAGATGGGTATGCCTTGCGACAGCTCAGGCGGTTATAAATTGTCAGCATAAAGGCACAGCAAAGTCCACCAGGGAGAGACGGCAGGTGAGACGTCAAGGGGGCCCAAGAGAGAACCAAGGAGAATGTGGGCCATTCTTTAAGGAAACGCAGCTGTTAGAGAAGCAGAGGAGGAACAGTCAGAGGAAAAGGAGGTGGGAACAATTGGTTTCTTAGAAACCAAGGGCAAAAAGTGTTTTAAGGAAAAGCAGGTTATCTAACAAATGCTGCAAAGAGAAGGAGTAAGGTGAGGGCTAAAAATTGATGTTTGGGCTTGGTGTTAGGAAGTCCCCCGCGATGCTTTGCAGAAAGGCTCCGTGGAGAAGGGGAGGGGAAAGCTTAGCTGTAGAGGGTTACTGCAGAGGGTGAGGTGGGGAAGGAAAGGCAAACTAGACGGTGCCCTCTCTGAGCTCAGCTACGACAGGAAGCATGGAAATAGGCAGGCCCAGAGCAGAGGAAGGGTTTCTTTATGGGATGAGAAATCTATTATATTTCAATTGTGAAGAAAGAGCCAGGAGTGAGGAAGCACTGTAAAAAAGAAGAGAAATAATGATTGAGGGAGCAAGAACACATAGGAAGTGGAAGAGGTGAGATTCAGAGCACTAGAGAAGAAACTGTCCTTGAAAATGAGAGGGGGGGAAAAGATAGCTGCAGATATGGGTAAGTCAAAGAGGGAGGGTCAGAAATTGAGAGCATTTCTAATTCATCTCTTTATTCTCTAGATGATTCTCTTCACAGTTTCATTCAAGTGACAACGAGCTCCTGCAAAGCAACCGTGCTTCAAGCCAGCAGCCACCCTTCTTTGGAGAAGAAACCAGTTTCCCTTTTATTTTTACTGCCCATTTTGAGTGCATTATACAAACTCAATTTTAAACAATCTCTAAAGTTATATTTCTCTCTAAGCTTAAAAATAAAAGGTATAACGACTAAAATAACTAAATTAATAGTTTTTTACTTTAGCAAGTAATATCATTAGCTGCCTTGGTGGTGATAACTTTTATTTATTCATTTACTTATTATTTAGTTAGTCTGTTAGTGATAATAAAAAAGAGTAGAATTCTTTTAAAAGCTTTTTCGACAGAAGTAGATTAGCATCAGTTACACTGCAACTAAAGCTATTTTATTTGGCAGGCATTTACAAACATTTAGACAGTCGACTTTGGCTTTCTACAGGTATATTCAAAATTGGCAGCTAGTTAATCCTGGAAGGGGATTTTTTAAATCTAAATTACAAGTGTCTATTGATGAATTTTAAAGGAAGGAATATAAAAATATTTAACTTCTTTTTTAAATGGTTAGACTAATCTTATGCTCTCCTGTTATAGGACATGGACCACACTTTGGTGGGTAAACCAACGACCAGAATAACAGCTTGACATTCCAAAACTCTTCTTGAAAGAAATCCTGTTGTTCTCATCTACAGGTGTCTTGGCTGCTCCTTCCCTGTTGAAGACTGGCTGCTGTCTGGGCAAAATGCAAGTCCACCCCACAAACTGCCCTGGCCAGCTGCAACTCTTGTTCCTTAGGACTAGCTCACTCGAGCTGCCATCAGTCATGTGGTGTAGAAGTTTTCCACTGTTCTCATTAGAAAACTTACCTGTGAAATGACTAAAATTCAGAATCCACCCAAAGATTCAGAAGTCATGTTATTATTAGAATTTTCTAGATTCTGGCCATACATTTGAACTAAATTATGAGAAAATAAAATATTTGCTCTATGTTAACACACCCCTCCAAGATTCCCTTTGTCATGGTTTAATTCAATATTGTGTCTTCTTCCTATACTGAGAGTAAGTGCAAATGTCCCATCAAATGTTTCTGTATTTTTCTTGGTAAAACTAAGTTTAATGAGCCTTTAAAAAGATCTTTTAAAATAGGGTCCTTTAAAATAAACCTGTTCAAAATTTTTAAAATATCTTGTTCCAGGAAACTAATTGGCAGATAAATATGTATGTTTTCTAAAGTCAAAACTAAAAACCATTTACCTAATGCATTTGGATTTTTTTGCCTTATTTGCTAAAAATCATAGAACGAATTTTAGTGTCCAAATATAAGCCTCTGCTTTAGTACATAAACCTTTTAGAACTTTGTGAACTTCAAATCTTAAAATACTGAAATATCTTTTTGCTTTTATAAAATAGGTAACCAGCCTCTTCAGGTGAGGGTATGATTGCCTAGTCTCTAGCGGGGTCAATTCATAACTCCACCCCCTCTCACCCACGACAAGCAGCCTAGCTCACAATGGGGCAAGGCTGCACGCTAATCCATTCTAGAGCTTGTCTCCCCAGCCTCAGCACCCATTCCATTAAGTAACACTCTGAACAACTTAGGCCGGGGCATGAAATGATGTCCAACCCTGCCCGTCTCTCAAAACATTGGGAGAACACCAGAAATAGAGAAAATAAAGGGGCTGCCTCTGACGGTTTTGCTTCAGTGGTTAGTAAGACCCCTGGGTTGTTAATAGCCCTTCACTGCTTGACGTGTCTGTACTCTAGAGCCCTGTATATTTGACTATAAAAGTAGCCTTTCAAGTTCACATACATCTGTCAACTTTTTCCAATCACCGGTTGAGCTCACATTTAGCAGAAGGACCTATTCAGGTTACAGCAGCCATGATTATCAAAGCGGACAAATGAAAGACCAGAAGAACCACTGAAAACGTGGCTCTGTTCTGATGGCTCTCCCATCTGCATCTCTACACAGAGTCCACATGCATGCTGCTGCAGCACAATGTTGCGCTCAGGTTCAAGGCCGTGGCCACACACTGCCGCAGGACGAAAATCAATGGTAAAGAAAGCCGGTTCGGAGCGGAGTGGTGAAGTGGTTGGGTTTTCTGGCGTATAGCAGGCTTTTTGCCCGAAGCTTGAGAACAAACTGTGATTCTCGCAGCTCTCAGCGTGATCTCACCCCTTGGTGGGAGGCGCCAGGTCATGTCAGCAGAGTCAACAGACTCCTTGTTCTTTCAGATTTGAGATTGCTACTTTCTAGACCCTTCTATCTCTTCATATAAATAAACCGAGCCTGGAGAGTCTGAAGGGTGCCTTTGTTAAGACAGAATTTGAACTTCTCCTGAGAGCTTTCAGGAAACGTGATTTCCATTCCTGTGAAGAAGTGGAGGCTCGCACGGCAGTGTGAGGGTGACAAAGCCCCAGAAAGAGCATCCAGACCTGCGAGTTGAGACTTGAAGTGGTTACTTCAGGCACGTGGATTTCCTATTTCTTAGTGAAATAGATCTGAATTCTACCATCTATAACAATCACAATGCCCTGTGTGCTTGGTTTCATGATAGCCTTCTTCACCGATGGAGTAAAATAGCAAAAGAGGAATTTTCTACCCAAGTTCCAAAACTCTTATGATTCTAAGAAAATAAAAGTAGATGTGATTTGGCTACTTTAAAGTGTGCAATCAGAAAAACAAATAAATAAAACCCCAAATGACAAGTTTCTTGTGAAATCATATAGCTCTTCCTCTCTTGATTCAGATAAGGAGCATTGGCCTGAGTGAGTAATTAGAGCTCATTGTCCTTTAAATCGAGTTGACAGCCATGGCGACAGGAAGTTCTCTTGGACTGGGTCCTTGGGTGCCCGATGCCAACAATCAGAACAGAGATGTGTAAGTCAGAAAATGGGGCGTGCATGTGTTCTGTGTGGTGTGTGTGTGTGTGTGTGCTTAGTGTGTGCACGTTTGTGTGGTATGTACATATGTACATGTGGCATGTGTGTGTGGTGTGTTCACGTGTATGCATGGTGTGTCTGTGCTGTGTGTGTGCTTGTGTGTGTAATGTCGGTCTGCAGACAGCACTGCTGCTATCTGTGATGCACATCTGTCAGCAAAAGAGAGGTAAGGACAGGCCCAAAGCAACAGCAGAAAAAGGAAACTACCTGGATGGTAGCAATAGGAAAAGTAAATACAATTTTGGATATAGGACATCAGTGTACAGAGAAATGAACACTTCCTAAAAATACACTCATGTGTACTCTCTGTTATGGGCTGAATTGTGTCATATGTTGAAGCCCGACCCCCAGTATCTTAGAAAGTGACTGTGTTTGGAGATAGGGCTTTTAAAGAGGTAATTAAGGTAAAATGAGGTCGTTAGGGTGGGCCCTGATCCAACGTGAGTGGTGTCCTTATAAGAAGAGATTAAGACACAGTCACACAAAAAGGGATGACCATATACAGACACAACAAGAAAGCAGATGCCTACAATCCGAGGAGAGAAACCAACCCTGCCAACATCTGGATTTCAGAATGCTAGTCTCTAGAACTGAGGGAATAAATTCCTGCTATTTAAGCCACCCAATCTGGGGTACCTTGTATAGCAGCCCCAGCAAATGGATACACTCTCCTTGACTGACTTCCTTCCAGATGCCTGGGGGCTTCTTCCTCTGAATATGGTAAAGGCCCTAAGTACCAATCACAGAGAGTGGCCTGGGCGACTTCCAGAGCACGGAGGTGGTGCCAGGAGCAGGTGGGGGAGATACCCCTTCCTTCTACGTCTTCCATAACCCACAGTTATTTTGGATTCATAGAAAATGGAGACTAAGTGGTTGTTAGAGAAATATCTTCTCTTCATTAAGCTTTTCTAAAATGCTCTCCTGTCACAAGGCAGTCAGATTTCTTTCAGCAGGTCATGATTTTAAGAGGGGAGAGACGTTAATAACACATCCCTGTGGAGAAACAAGAATGTGTTGTTTCTGCCATTAGAAATGAGTCCTGACTTCCATGTAACATATTAGACAACACAACTATTTCTGTTTTAGTGACATAAATGAGCCCTCTTGAAAGAATTATGAAGCATTTACAAATATAAGCAAGTCAAATGAAAATAACATTTTTTTTCCTCCTAAAGTCTGTCCTTCGAAGTGATTTCATTGCTGTGCTTCCTTCTTCACTCTTAGGAAGACATGAGCCACGTGTGTAGAGTACTAGGTAAACAACAGTAATCTCCTTAACGAAATAGACCTATGTAAATTCTCTGAGACAAGATTGAGAGATTTAGGAGCATTATTGAAGACATTACGTGCACAACGAATGAAAAGCCAATCAACTGGACCCGCAAAGGATGTAAATTTGCCTTTTGTTCCCAGTTGTAAACAATGACAAAAGCTCAGACTCCAACATCCATCCTTTCCAGGAATTTTCTGTGGAAGGCAATATTGATTGGCTAACTCAACTGATATTCAAGCCCCATTCTCTTTTGCATGTCTTCACTAGAGTCTGTAAATATCAAATACTTTCTCACCTCCCTTATAACTCAGGGGAGCCAAGTTCTGCACAACCAAATGACAGCAAACATCTTTGGTGTGGGGGATGGAGTGGCTTCCAGAAAAATGTTTGGATGCTTTTTTTGTTTATTGCAGTAGCACTGGTTTATACAATAATATAAATTTTGAGCGTGCATCACTATGTTTCGATTTCTGTGTAGATTACATCATGTTCACCACCCAAGACTGATTATAACACATCACCATAAACATGCCTAATCACCCCTTTTGCCCTCCCTCCCTTCCCCTCTGGGAACCAGCAATCCAGTCTCTGTGTCTATGTGTTTGTTTGTTGTTGTTTTTCTCTTCTACTTATGAGTGAAATCATACAGTATTTGACTTTTGCTCTCTGACTTATTTCACTTAGCATAATACCCTCAAGGGCCATCCATATTGTCACAGATGGACAAATTTCATCTTTTTTCATGGCTGAGTAGTATTCCATTGTGTATATACACCACATATTCTTTATTTATTCGTCCCTTAATAGGCAGCGGTTGCTTCCAAGTTTTGGCTATTGGGAAGAATGCTGCAAGGAACATAGGGTTGTATATATCTTTACACATTCATGCTTTCATGTTCTTTGGATAAATACTCAGAGGTGGAATAGCTGGATTGTATGGCAGTTCTATTCTTAATTTTTTGAGGAATCTCCCTAATGTTTTCCATAGAGGCTGCACCAATGTGCACTCCCACCAGCAGTGTATGAGAGTTCCCTTCTCTCCACATCCTCTCCAATACTTGTTATTTCCTATCTTGTTAATTACAGTCATTCCGGTGGGTGTGAGGTGATACCTCATGGTAGATATGATTTGCATTTCCCTGATAATTAGTGCTGTTGAACATCTTTTCATGCGCCTGTTTGTCATCTATATACCTTCTTTGGAGAAATGTCTGTTCAGATCTTTTGCCCATTTTTTAATTGGGTTGTTAGTTTTTTTGTTGTGGAGATGTATAAGTTCTTTTCATACCTTGGACATTAATCTCTTATCAGATATATGGTTTGCAAATATCTTCTCCTAATTGTTAGGTTGTCTTTTTGTTTTCTTGATGATTTCCTTTGCTGTGCAGAAGATTTTTAGTTTGCTGTAGTCTTATTTGTTCATTTTTTCTATTGTTTCCCTTGCCCAGTCAGACATGGTACTTGAAAATATGCTCCTAAGACCGATGTGGAAGAGTGGACTGTCTGTGTTTTCTTCTAGAAGTTTCATAGTTTCAGGTCTTACATTCAAGTCTTTAGTCCATTTTAAGTTGATTTTTGTGCATAGTGTAAGTCAATGGTCTACTTTCGTTCTTTTGCATGTGACTATCCAGGTTTCCCAACACCATTTATTGAAGAGACTTTCCTTTCTTCATTGTATGTTCTTGGGTCCCTTGTCAAAAATTAGCTGTGCATAGATATGGATTATTTCTGGGCTCTCGATTCTGTTCCATTGATCTGTGTGTCTGTTTTTGTGCCAGTAACATGCTACTTTGGTTCCTTCTATAGCTTTGTAGTATATTTTGAAGTCAGGTAATGTGATACTTCCAGCTTTGTTCTTTTTTCTCAGAATTTCTTTGGCTTTTTGGGGTGTTTTGTTGTTCCATATAAACTTTAGCATTCTTTGTTCTATTTCTGTGAAAAATGTTGTTTGAACTTTGATAGGGATTGCATTGAATCTGTAGATTGTTTTAGGAAGTATGGACATTTTAACTATGTTAATTCTTCCAACCCAAGAACATGGAATATCTTTCCATTTCTTTGTGTCTTCAATTTCTTTCAACAACGTTTTATAGTTTTCAGTGTACAAGTCTTTCACCTCCTTGGTTAAGTTTATTCCAGGTAGTTTATTCTTTTAGTTTCAGTTTTAAATGGGGTTGTATTCTTAATTTCTCTTTCAGTTACTTCATTGTCAGTGTGTAGAAACATAACTGATTTTTCTATGCTGATTTTGTATCCTGAAAATTTACTATATTCGTTTATTAATTCTAAAAGTTTTTTGATGGATTCTTTAGGGTTTTCTATATATAAAATCATGGCATCTGGAAATAGTGACAGTTTCACTTCTTCCTTCCCAATTTGGATCCTTTTTCTTTCTTTTTCTTGCCTGATTTTTCTGCCTAGGACTTCCAATACTATGTTAAATAAGAGTGGCAACAGTGGGCATCCTTGATGGTTCCTATTTTTAAAGGGATAGCTTTCAGCTTTTCTCCATCGTGTATGATATTAGCTGTGGGGTTGTCATATAGCCTTTATTATGTTGAGGTACTTTCCATCTATAGCCATTTTATTCAGGGTTTTTATCACAAACGCATACTGTATCTTGTCGAATGCTTTCTCTGCATCTATTGAGAGTAGCCTGTGATTTTTATTCTTCATTTGTTAATATGATGTATCATGTTGATTGATTTGTGGACATTGAATCATCCCTGCATCTCTGGAATAAATCCCACTTGATCATGGTATATGATCTTTTTAATGTTTGTTGTATTTGATTTGCTAGTATTTTGTTGCGGATTTTTGCATCAATGTTAGTTAGTGATATTGGCCTGTAACTTTCTTTTTTTGTGTTGTTCTTGTCTGGTTTTGGTATCAGGGTAATGTTGGCTGTGTAGAATGAGTCAGGAAGCTTCCCCTCCTCTTCAGTTTTTGGAAGAGTTTGAGAAGGCTGTCATATTAAGTTTCCTTTGAATGTTTGGTAGAATTCACCAGAGAAGCCATCTGGTCCTGAACTTTTATTTTTTGAGAGGTTTTGATTACTGTTTCGATCTCCTTACTGGTGATTGGTGTATTCAAATTCTCTATTTCTTCTTGATTCAGTTTTGGAAGGTTGTATGATTCTAAGAATTTATACATTTCTTCTAGATTATCCAATTTTTTGGTGTACATCTTTTCATAGTATTCTCATAATCTTTTGTGTTTCTGAGGTGTCATTGTAATTAGAGAGAAAAGTGTCTCTTCCACCTCAGTCCGTACCATCCCTTGTTGTGGTGGTTCTTTTTATCCAGTTTTCAGTTCTCTCTCAGGGGTAAATGTTCCAAGAGTAGTTGTAAATTTTTTGTGTCCATGGGAGGAGGTGAGTTCAGAGTCTGTCTATGCTGCCATCTTGACACTGTCTTCTGGATTCTTTTTTTTGATGAGGAAGATTGTCTCTGAGTTAACATCTGTTCCAATCTTCCTCTATTTATTGTATATGGGACACCACCACAGCATGGCTTGATGAGCAGCATGCAGGTCTGCACCTGGGATTCAAACCTGTGAACCCCAGGCTGCCGAAGCGGAGTGTGTAAACTTAACCACCATACCACCCAGCCAGCCCCCGTCCTCTGGATTCTTGATAAAGGAAATTGATGGGATTGCACCATCCATTTTTCTCTTTTCCTCTCTTCATTATGCATGTGACGCTTGTAAATGCGCAGCTTTCTTGTGCATAAATATGATGTATATAAATACGAACGGATTAACACATTATTATGCAATATGCATAAATATGAATAACACATTAAGGATAGTCTAACAGGAAGACAAAAGAAAAAAGAATATGATTCTTGCCAGCTTTGTTGAGAAACTAAATCTAACACTAGTAACTATTTGCCTCAAGACCTTCTTTTATACGAGAAAAATAAATAAACCTCTATTAGCTAAGGCACTATTAGTTGGATATTCTGTTACTTTCAATGGAAATCATTCTTGATTAATTACTGTCTCCAAGTAGTCACTCTCTCTATTACTTATAAATGGATTATGCATCTTTACTTGTTGTCATGTAACTGGCAATGCCTCCTCAATGTGGAAGATGAAAATATCCTTCTCCAACTACTGTTGGGCTTGTCCATATAACGCATTTTGGTGAAGAGGCATTAAGAGTTTCTCCTAACCACTCATGTTCTTTTCCCTCTGCCTGGAGAATGGTATGTCTGCTGTGAGACTGCCATGAGAACGGCTTCTCCTTCATTGTGTATCAGGAAACAAGAGGATACATGGAAAGAAGAGTAAGCCAACTCACAGTAACTCATGTGCAACATGAGTGAGATTTGGGGGTTACTTGTTATCACATCTTGTTACTAACTGAATAAATACAAAATCAATACCAGAAATGGGTGTGACCATGTGATACGCTTTGGCCAATGGAATATGACCTAAAGTGATGGACATAAGTAAGCAGACAAATCTTAGGGTATTTCTACTATCTTCCTGCTATTTTCCCTTTACCATGAGGATGGCTTATCTGAATTCCAGAATTAGAAGACATTAGAGTGAAGCTATGACAGCTCACCTGCAGCTGATGACAGGTAGTATGAGTGAGAAATAAATTTTACTGCAATCAATGGGATTATTTTAGTTTAGATTATCACAGCAAAGCTAAATGATATACATGTTCCTTGGCTTTCTTTCTCCTTTTCATTACCTTTCTTAAATCCCAAGCTTCATGTCTTAGTCCCAGGCAAATAAGCAGGATCACAGTGTCACCTAGCCCTGGGGTGACCTGTTATGTACCACATAGCAGCTACATGTTGATTAGTCTGTAAAATGAATATAACAATAAGATAACATAGCATTTCTCAAAGTCTATTCTGTGTAACCTAATTTCTACATAAAATTAATTTTTTACATGAAAAAAGATGATCCATGATCACCCAGGTTTGGGAGATAGTGGACTAGACAAAATCAAGGAAGTTTATAACCTTAAGGTTTCTCAGAGCTTTTAATGTGTAGTGTATATTGCAAATCTTGAAGACAAGGATTTGGTTTGTAGGTCTCCTAGATTTTCTTTATTCTCCAGACCATTTTTACTTTCAGAACATCTCTTAGGACCGAGGTTTCATACAAGATAATTTGAGACACCATGAGATAATGGATATGAAAGAACAGCTTGTACAACATTGGCCTTGAAGTGACCATGAAGTAATGCCATGAGCTACCGGTATCAGGAGACCAACACTGGAAGAGCCTTGAGCCTGCCCACAAGGCCACTGGTTTTCTTTTCATGCTTCAACCAGCAAGTAGCTCTTCCCACTAAAATGGCTTTTAAATGTCCCTGTAGCTCACAGAGAAAGCTGATCATACAAAGAGAATTCAGTGTGCCAAATAACAGGGAATTCAGATTGGAGCAGGATACAGTAAGTACCAGAACTGTGAAGATATTTTCATAAACTAGTGTGTGTAAACAAGGAAATAGAACTTAAGTTACTTCAATTCTTCCATCCTATGTGACTACTTAGAGTTTTTAGTTATGTACAAAATTTAAAACAGTGAAAGGCACAACATTTTTATTTGGTAAATGCAAATTTTAGTTATGCATAAAAATGTTACTGAATTTGAATAAAATCTTTAAATTTGAAACTTATTTGTTTTTAAACATTAAAGAATGAATCAAGAAAATAAAATGTAATATTTTTTATGGTTGCCTAAATTGGACCTTTTGCAGACATTTTGCTTTTGTTATATTTCACTTAATATTATTGTTTTTTATTGGCATGATTGGAAGATTCAATAAAATAAGATGTTTATTGTCTATATTTCTTTTCTGGTCATTATTATTTGCATCATTCCAAGATTATTACTGAAAATAATTTTATCATATAGAGAAAAGAAGTATTAAAAGTGGTCCACACACCAGGTGTGCCACTACCTTCTCTATCCATCACCTTGTCCTTTACTGCACCAGGGTGCCATTGGGTGACTATGATGTTGTCCATGGAGAGCTGACTTTGTCACAGAAAAAAAAGAGTACAGAGTGGTCTCAAATGTTCAAAAATCCCCTACTAAATAACTTTGGCATGATTAAAATCGTTATTTTAGCAGAATGAGGTTTTAAATTAGTTTCAATAGAACCAGGAGGATCAGGAAGTAGCTGAAACACAAATGTCCTCTATGTCAAACGACACCTTTCCTAAATGTCTCATATCGAATTTCCTTCATGAGTGGGGGTTTTCACTCAAGACATGGGGAAAAACACTGCACAAAGTGTGTTCGATTCTGAGGTACGTAGTCTGGAAAGATCAGCAGAACCCAGCATTAACAGCGTCTCTTGGACCATCCAGATATGAAGAGGAAGATGCCAGGACTGCTGCCCAACTGTTGGGAAAATGGCGTGAATCTGGGCAGAACATTCCTGGTGGAGGCTGTGTGGCAGTTGTTAAATGTCAGGCTGAGAAATGGCTCCGGCTGCCAGAGTCAACTTTCCTCATCCTTTCAGTTGGCTTTGGGGAGTGAAAAATCGGTGTGTTTCCTTAAATCCAGAGCTGCCATCGGCCCCTTTCCAAACTAGTCGCTATCCTTTCTGTTCCACAGGAACCCTGACTGCCAAGGGTCTTAATCTCCCTTCCTTCCAAAACAAAATGTTCTTTCTGCATTTGGCTTCTCCCTGAACTCCTGTAAGGTGGGGGAGACAAAATCCTTGCATTATTTAGGAAAAAGACTAAATACTTTCTGATATAAAAGATTCTCTGGAACCCAATGTAATTTTTAATTTTATACTTAAGTGTAACATACAATTAAAAAGTGCACAAATTCCAAGTGGATAGCCTGATGAATTTTCACAAGTGAACTCACTCTTGTAACCAACATAAGATCAAGAAAGAGAATATTATTAGCATCCCAGTAGACCCTGCGAGCCCCCTTCTAGTCCCTACGCCCCAGCAAGGGTAACCACTATCCTCACTCCCATCACGATAGATAAATTTTGCTTGCATTGACCTTTACAGGATTGCCACAGGCACTTGTATGCGGTTGGTTCTTTAAGCATAACATTACATTTGTGAGAATCATTTTGTTATGTGTGTTCATTCATCCTCCTTTCTGTATGGTATTCTATTGTAAGAATGTGACACAATTAATGATCGTTTGGGTTATTATTAATGGTGCTGCTATGGACTCTCTTATTTATGCTTTTTGGTTCACAAATATACATATTTATCTGAACAGTAGGTATTTATATAGGAGTGAAATGGCTAGACCATAGAATAGGACATATTCAGCTTTTATAGATCCTACCAGTTTTCCAAAGTGGTTGTGTCCATTTCCACTCCCATCAGTGGTGTAGCCATGGGTTTGGTGCCTCATGGCGCTGCATTATAGTTTGCATTTCCATGATGACTAATAACATTGAGAACCTTTTCATGTGCTTACTGGAATTTTGGAAATCCTCTTTTGTTAAATGCCTGTTCAAGTCTTTGCCCATTTTTCTATTGGGTTCTCTGCCTTTTTCTTATGGTTTTTGTAGTAAGAAACAAAGGCCATGAATGAATCCTTTGTCAAATATATGTATTGCAAATATCTTCTCATATTCCATGCCTTGTCTTTTCATATTCTTAACTGTGTTTTATTAAACAGAAGTTCTTAATTTCAATGTAAACCAACTTAGTAATTTCTCTTTAGTGTTGGCCTTGTCTGTGTCCTATTTATTAAATCTTTGCCTTCTCTGCGAATCCAATCTACTATTGATACTCTATCCAAAATTAGGCACTAGGGCTAAGTGTCACATTTGGAAGCTGTTGTTTCCTATGGTAATCCCTCAGAACTGAATCGATCCTCTCTTCTTCTTCAAAAATATATAAACACCATAGACAAAGGTATTCAGTTCTATGAGTTTGGCTTGCCTGCTTTGTAACATACATAAAAAGCTCCCAGCAGTATGCTGAAAGTTCTCTCTTGAGCCCTTTACATATGTGATATCTGAAATGGGTTGCCTTATTGCCACTGGATGAAGAGAGAGCTGCCACTCTGGACCCACCGCTCTGACGCAAGTGCCTATTACTACTGTTTTCCAGGAAAGAAGCAATTGTTCTCACACTGACAGAAACTGCCGGCAGGAATGTCCTTAATCTGCTGTTTTTTTAAAGGCTTTTCCTCAGAAATGAGTTCTGAGATTTTGTTACACAATCTACCATACTAAGAGCCAACCAAATTTTTGTTGTATTGTGGCACAGAGAAAAGTAAATGGGATTTGGAATCAGAAAAATTTGTACCAGACTGCAGTTTGACTGTTTGTTTTTTATTGGTCATGAGGGGAACGATACGACGTAAACTCTCTGAACTTCAGTTTCCATCTCTACAAAAAGGGCATGGTAATGATTATTTCATAGACTTGAGGAGGCTTAAGTGAGGTAATTTGTCTGAAGATATTTGCATAATCTAAAACACACATACACACAACAAAAGTTGCCCGTGTTATTACCGCAATGATTAGGAATTTTAAACGCTTGAATTAATTAGACTGATAATAGCAACTAACATTTATTAAATTATGGGGGAGGCACTGTTTTAAACATTTTACATGTCTTAACTCTTTTAATTCCCTCAACAACCCACAAGGTAGGTTCTGTTAATAAAATCATTTCTAGATGAGGCAACAGAGGCACAGAAGACTCTGTAACACACTGAAGGTCACACAGCTAGTGAAAGCAACAGAATGTTAACGCAAGCAAACGGCTGCAGAGTTTATGTACTTAAGCGAATTATGTGATGCCTATAGTTTTGGGCTTGATTCACACAGGAGCCTCCTGGCCGTATGGTAAATACACTACAAGGAATATGAAGCTTCTGTCAAATGCCCTTGTTAGACCACTTCAAACATGGAGCTTCTACCGCAACTTCACAGACGCATGTTCTAGAAGAAGGAAAGAAATTAATGTAAGTTGAGTGGTTACATGAAGGTGCTGTCAAGCACTTTATAACCACATGAAACACATATTGTTATCCCCGTTTCACAGATAAGAACCAAAGACTTATAGAGATTAAATGATTTGTCTAAATCATAGATTTAGGGATAGCATCAAAATTCACACTCATATATAAGCAGCTCTTATCCCTAAGCCACATTTCTCAGGATATTAAGGATTCTCAGTCAGGACTGTTGTAGGACTGGTTTGTACCTCAGGATTCAGAAAAAGAGAAATTAACAAGCTGCTGCTACCACCACAATCAAATATTATACATTAATAGCTCTTAATATATCTCTAACAACTAGAAATTCTTTTCTTAAACACAGACTTGAAAATGGTTGTAAAAGGCAAGAAAATGCATGGGATCTTCCTCATGAAACAATAAAATTATTAAACTACGAGAGGATCATGAAAATAAGGAAAGCTTTCTGTACTAATGAATGACTATTCAGTCATGATTTCAACCATGTCAATGAAAATCAGCAGTTGCCTCTAATTGTTCAATCCATTTCTGTCTGGGCTGCCTCAGAGCGATCCTAAATTCGATACTAGACAACTTAACATTGCTGAGGAACAGTCCCTCAGTAGTCACCATATGAGCAGATATTTAATAATAAAAGAAAGTTCTGGAAACTTAATAAGTGCAGTAAATTCATTAAAGACACAGTGAAGAGAAGTCACTAATTTATAAACATTTCCCCCAGGATTATAGAACCCATCAGAAAAATTAGCAACAATGACAATGAATTGTCCTTTGATTTTATAGGATAAAAAATGAAGAAAGAAAATTAATTTTCTAGATTTTATACACATCCACATATGAGAAATCAAAAGTATATGTCTACAAACAGCCAAAAATACATTTGTATGTCTACAGATAAGATGGGCCTGGTATTTCTCTACTTTAGCAGGGAAAGAATGCTTACATGTGAGATTTTTAATGATTTTCATGGAAGATTTAATATATTTACAATGTGGAGCTATACAGTGTTAAGCTAGCAGTCATTTTGTAGCCTTGTGAAATAAAACATATTATTAATAAACAAAAAAAGATTTTTATTAAACTATATAACGAGCCTGATCATGCCATTTGAAGGTTAAAGGTCAAGCTAAAAATTAAACTCAGTCACTTTACAGGGTTCTTATAGAATTCATATCTTCATTCCATAGGGATAGCAAAAGAAAAAAGAACCTGCTCTTGGTTATCCAGATATTATATTCTTTCTTCCTATAGCAATAGAAGGGAGAAAGTTTATGGGAAAGATTACTAGTCCTAAAATACGTAAACTTGAAACAAAATAAACCAGTGGTGAGGCTTTGGTGGGTGTTCTAGATCTAGGAATTAGGTCATGTTGCCTCAAGTCTTTGATTTCCGTGGCCATTCTCTGCTCTGCAGCCACCATCACACCTGGAGCTTCCTTCACCTTCCCTCATCTTCCATTCAGGGATATCACAGAAGGAGACGCCTGCAAAAGCCTGTTCTAAGGCTTTCTTGTCCCTGTCTCAAGGCTGCCATGAGGCAATGCTGTGATTTATCACGTAAGCTGCCAGCTGCTTAGGAGAGGTGACACAAGTGGGAATGGCTCAGATGAGCCACTAAAACTTTAACAGGTAATTCTTAAATGAAAAGGCAACAGTGCAATTAAAAGAAATTGCATTCTGGAAGTTACCTTATATCAGATGCAAATAGGCAAAAGAAAGACATGAATTGAATAGAATTTTTTGGAAGTCCTAGGGGTGGGGAAAGAAAGCATTTGAGAAAGAAAGAAGTATAACTGAGTGACATCTGTGGGAATGCCAGTTGAGGAGAGGTCAAGCAAGCTCTGGGTAAGGGAAGTGCCTTGCTGGGATAGATTTGGGGAAAGTGAGTAAATCTAGACTAGTATTTTAATATTCTAGAATAAGGTAATGGGAAAATAAGAGGAGAATAAATAAAAAGTAAATACATTAGGCTGCATCTATGGTCAAAGGATTGGTCCATTTTCTCTTTATTGATTTTCAAAGTCAGACCATTTCCCCTTAATGGATTTTGTTTTTTCTGCTGACACGGTCATGTTTATTGGACTTTCTTTTTGTTTTTTTTCCACAACTCTTCAATAACAATGTTAACCCCTGTTACGCCAGAAACTCCCTTAGCAAGTACTACTTGCTCTTTTTCTGCTTCCCCACCCCCAGTCCACAGGCCATAGATGGAAAGGGTAAACTTGGGGCTCATGTAGGCCTCAATTCATCTCCTTTTCCCTTGTGTCTTAACGTGTCTAAAAATAGCACACATGGGCCTCCTTCACGGGGCACAAAGCAAATTTACATGTACTACCCATTCATTCACCCCATAAAGAATTACTGGGACCATATTATGCTCTGCACTCTGCTAGGCATTAATCAGATAGAATGATCGTATGAGGGACAAGGAGCATGCAGTGTTATCATCATTTTGTAGATGGCAATAAAACCACACCCCAGATCAGTAACTGAGTGAGGTGAGTCTAATGGGAAAAGCATGGGTAAAAGAGACCAACCCACTCAGGACAGTTACTAATCAAGGGACACTGAGTTCAGGATTTCATCTCTCTAAGCTTCAGTTCTCTCATCTAAACTATAGAGACAATGATATTTACCTCATAGTGTATTCTGAACATGAAATCAGACACTATGCGCAAAATGCCTCATGCAGCGGTAGCACAGAGTGTGCGCCTCATAAGGGACAATCATAGTAATAGGGAGAGCCAAGCGTCATCGTGGAAAGAAAAGACTGGGATCCTACAAACATGTGCTCAAGTCCTTGCTCTGTCCCCGGTGAGATAAATGATTGAAATTCTGCCTCTGAGTACCCATAGCTATAAAATGATATCATCATATTTCCTATCTTAGAGGAGAATTAACAAAATGAAATGAAAAACAGCACTTTTCCTAGTGAATCCTATGGTCAGGGGGAGGTAATCCTGCATTTATGCGTTCTCTGATGCCAGGTTCTGTACTCCATCCCAGGCTCACAGTTCTGGAGAGCACAGAGACCTTGGCTAAGCTCACTGCCAACTTCAGCAACAGCAAGAAAGAGACAAAGAACACTCAGGTCCTCTGAATCAGAGTTCTGTTTTCTCTTCATTATGCATCAATATTGCCTTGGAGGAGAAGGGGGAGAAGCATGATTCAAAACTATATAAGAGAGGGGCTGGCCCCGTGGCCGAGTGGTTAAGTTCACACGCTCTGCTGCAGGCGGCCCAGTGTTTCGTTGGTTCGAGTCCTGGGCGCGGACATGGCACTGCTCATCAGACCATGCTGGGGCAGCGTCCCACATGCCACAACTAGAAGGACCCACAACGAAGAATACACAACTATGTACCGGGGGGCTTTGGGGAGAAAAGGGAAAAAATAAAATCTTTAAAAAAAAAAAAAAACTATATAAGAGAATCCAAATTCTTAGTAACCGAAAGAAAAAAATATGAAAAAGAGAAAGGAGAAGGGAGAGAGAGAACCACCTACATACATCTACAGAGAAGATTGGGAGAATTGCTGCTGATTTCATTTCCTTTTCAACTTTTCTCAATTTTTCAAAATTTCACAAAAGAGCATGTATTACTTTTATCATCTGAAAAGCAAAGAAAATATAGATATTTTCTAAAATTGAATTGAAAAGATATACTATAGCACACATGGAATAATATGCTTTCTCATCACCCTTTCTACAATGTCACTTGGTTTAGGCGTCAGTCACATCAGTCGGCTAACCGAACTCTGCAGTCTCTTGGTTGGACGTATGCAAGTTTGAAGATCTCCATCCACAGAAAGCACACGGCTATTTGAAAGATATTATGGTCCACGTGAGAGTCAGGGGAAAACTAGGCAGGGAGCTAAAATATTGTGAAGTCATTTTAGGAAAAAATGCCAAGTCTGCGTGGAAAAATTCTGTCATTTCTGGTAGCAAAACTATTTTGAGTCATACTTCCTGAACAAGAAAATTAATGGTTCTTATTGAGTTATGGAGTAATAGGCTTGTGAATAATTTATGATACTTATGTTGTAGGTGTTTACTATAAAATATTCACTTTCTACATGTAAATTAAGGAAGGTAGAAGTAACAGTTTGTGTAAAGGGGAAGTGTAGCTCCTTGCTGTCTGTTTTTCCACCAAAAACATGTAGCATCTCTGAACGCTTGTGGTCATGAGAGAATGTACCAGCCATTCATTCGTAACCAGGAAGAGAGGACACATCAGTCTGACTGAATATTTCATTTCCGTGCTATGAAATGCTGTGCAATGCCACGGCCACATTTAATGGCTCAGACAAAGTACAAAAGGAAACCTGCCATCCTCTTAAAAGCATTAAGCACTGAAGAATGATGCTGGGACCAGAACATGGGGAATGTGCTCTTAATATGCTGTGGGTTCTCAAAACAAGCCAGGGTTGGTTTAAGTGAGCCTGATCTAGCTTACAAGCACAATATTCTGCATAATTATTTCAAAAGTTGCTCTGAAATAGTTTCCTATATGTTTTGGAAAGAGCAATATTGTCTAAAATTATCCCAAACATTTTATTCTATAGTACAGGAAATATTTTTATCTTAAAGAGAGCAACCACTTCCTTAGATGGGTAGTGAATTAAGGATTGAAATGGGTGTGATTTGGCTGGGTTTTTTCAGAAGATAGTCCACATACTATTAAGAGCATGTAATCCTAATGTCTGCTGGCTCCACAGCTCCCACATACACAGTAAGAAGACCTCGTGGTCACCCTCTCCCAACTGAAATGGTCCCCATCTATTTTTTCAAGAGCCCAGATGGGTTCCTTCCATGGGCCCACAAACCAACCAAGCAGCATCCTCCTCCCAATTGTCCCCTCTTTCTTCTGATCCTGCTTGTCCTCGTTTGCATAAAGCTACTTGGAAAAGCCTTGCCACCATCACTGCACATCATGAAAATGCCACAGTCCACCCCAAAAAGGTAATCTCTGAATGTCCCCAAAATGTTCGTGCGCCAACATGCCAGAGTGCACAGGCCTCTGTGCAAAGCCCGGGGATTCGTCTTTTCCCATCCTATGATGCTGCTTTTGAGTCTCACGGGTGTCTCCTGAATAGTTCTGTTAACTCCTAGCCTCTACTTCTTGCCCAGAATAATACCACGTTTCTCATGAAAATTAGTTTCCAACGTCCATACTCATGGTATCTCAAACAAAATCTGTGGAACTTAAAAGGGAAGAGACGCCATAATATCCTCTCCATATCCTGCCACTCTCACTAGAACCTCTTGCTCCTTCACCGATTACACGAGTTCCCATGTGAGTACTAACAGGCAAATTTCGGAGATACTACGGTTTCATTTCCAGACCAGGGCAACAAAGTAAATATCACAGTAAAGCAAGTCACATGACATTTTGGTTTCCCAGTACATGTAAAAGTTATGTTTATACTATACTGTAGTCTATTAAGTGTACGATAGCATTATGCCTAAAAAAACAATGTACATACCTTAATTTAAAAATACTTTATTGATAATAAAAACTAACCATCATCAGAGCCTTCAGTGAGCCATAATCTTTTTGCTGGTAGAGGGTCTTCTAGAAAGCCTCAATATCTGCAAAGTGCAATATAGCAAAGCACAGTAAGAAGAGGTATGCCTGTAGCTTCAAGTAGATATTGGGTTGAGGGAGGAGGCGGGGAGGTATTGGGGGAGGAAGGGATGTTTATATGGATAGTATCTTTGTCTCAGCTCAGCCAGACTAAAAGCCCCGATGTAAGATTAAGGAATATTGGTTTTTACCTACACTCAAAGATGAAAGATTCCAGCGTTAGGATCATTCATCACCAGTGACATTTGCCTTCTAGCTGAAACAGTACACTTTGGAGTTCAGAGCTGTTGGCTGGAAATTAGGAAATTTTGATCCCAGTGCTAGTTCTGCCCCTTTCTAGCCTTGTGGCCATGGACACACATGAGGGAAAGCTCTTTGTCTTGTCCAAAGCTTTATCCTCACAGCCTAACAACTGCTGAATTCCAACTTTTAGCTCAAATTCTCTTGAGCTTTCCCTCCCATTATTCATAAAGTTGAAATAATAACAGCTATCTTATCTGCCAAATGGGGCCGTAAAATTGAAAGATACATGTGAACATGTCCACTAAATGTCTCCCTCTCCTTATGAGTCAGAACACAATCCTAATAAAGTCTGATAAGCATAGGTTCACGCTACTGTAACTCCCCATCCAGGAAAAGAACCAGGGACCAGTTGTTCAAATCCTTCCTTGAAAGCACTCAGGCATCTTCTTCAGAGGTTCCTTCCCAATCAGAATACAGGAGCACTTCCTCCTCGAAATAATCTGCTTTTAATCAAGCACCAGCGTTTAAGAAGAATTTTTTCAAAGTGTGTTTATTATTCCTTTTATTTCAAGTAACTTCAACTATTTTTCACTATCAAATGACTAGTGCCACAATAGTCAAAAGAGCCACATGTGTCTGATAATGCAACTAAAGATGACAGGCTCTCCACCCACCTGTGTTCTCAGGTGACTACAGAGAGAAGAGCCCCTGCCCCGACCCTCACTGGACATGTAGCAAAAGCAAGAAATAAATGTTCTTTTGTTTAGCCACTGGAATTTCAGGGTCAAATCTGTGGTCTTATTGTAACCTAGCGTATCCTGAGAAATTCAGCCTCAGGATAAAAAGCCACATGTGTTTGGTTTTTAAATAGTTCTAAACTATGGCATGGGTTAAGAACATGCTGAGACACAGTAGCCACAGTAAAAGCCTTGTATGCTAGGAGTCAAGACCCCAGACTCGGTAGCAATGCTTATAACAGACAAAATAGACTTTAAAACGAAAACTGTAACAAGAGACAAAGAAGAGCACTACATGATGACAAAACGAACAATCCAAGGAGAGGATATTACACATGTAAATATCTATGCACCCAACATAGGAGCACCTAAATATATAAAGCAATTATTAACAGACATAAAAGGAGAAACAGACAGCAGCATAATAATAGCAGGGGACTTTAACACTCCACTTATACCAATGGATAGATCACACAAACAGAAGATCAATAAGGAAACATTGGCCTTCAACCACACATGAGACCACATGTATTTAGATATATACAGAACAATCCATCCAAAAACCACAGAATGCACATTCTTTTCAAATGCACATGGAACATTCTCCAAGATAGATTAAATAAGTCTCAATAAATTTAAGAAGACTGAAGTAATACCAAGCATCTTTTCTGACCATAATGGTATGAAACTAGAAATCAACTACAGGAAGAAAATCAGAAAAGCCAGAAATATGTGGATATTAAACAAGATTCTACTAAACAACGGTAGAATCAATGAAGAAATCAAAGGAGAAATCAAAAAATACCTGGAGACAAATGAAAATGAAAATATGATGCCAAAATTTAAGAGATGCAGCAAAAGCAGTTCTAAGAGGGAAGTTTATAGCAATACAGGCCTACTTCAACAAACAAGAAAATTTCAAATAAACAAACTAACAGTGTACCTAAGGGAACTGGAAAAGAACAAACAAAGCCCAAAATCAGTAGAAGGAAGAAAATAATAAAAATCAGAGCAGAAATAAATAAAATAGAGACTAAAAAACAACAGAAAAATCAATGAAACCAAGATTTGGTTCTTTGAAAAGATAAACAAAATTGACAAGCATTTAGCTAGACTCACCAAGAAAAAAGAGAGAAGCTTAAATAAATAAAATCAGGATTGAAAGAGGATAAATTACAATGGACACCTCAGAAATACAAAAGATTATGAGAATACTACGAAAAGATGTACACCAAAAAGTTGGATAATCTAGAAGAAATGGATAAATTCTTAGAATAACACAACCTTCCAAAACTGAATCAAGAAGAAATAGAGAATTTGAATAGACCAATCACCAGTAAGGAGATCAAAACAATAATCGAAAACCTCCCAAAAAATAAAAGTCCAGGACCAGATGGTTTCTCTGGTGAATTCTATCAAACATTCAAAGAAAACAATACCTAGCTTTCTCAAGCTCTTCCAAAACATTGAAGAGGAGGGGAAGCTTCCCAACTCATTCTATGAAGTCAACATTACCACGATACCAAAACGAGACAAGGACAACACAATAAAAGAAAATTACAGGCCAATATCACTGATGAACATCGATGCAAAAATCTTCAACAAAAGTACTAGCAAATCAAATGCAACAATACAGTAAAACATCATGCACCATGATCAAGTGGGATTCATTCCAGGGATGCAGGGATGATTCAACATCCACAAATCTATCAACATGATACACAACGTTCACAAAATGGATAAAAAGGTACATGATCATTTCAATAGATGCAGAGAAAGCATTTGACAAGATACAGAATCCACTTATGTTAAAAAAAAAAACCCTGAATAAAATGGGTATAGAAGGAAAGAACCTCTACATAATAAAGGCCATATATGACAAACCCACAGCTAATATCATTCTCAAGGAGAAAAACTGAAAGTTATCTCTCTGAGAACAGGAACCAGACAAAGATGCCCACTTTCACCACTCTTATTTAACATAGTATTGGAAGTCCTAGGCAGAGCAATCAGGCAAGAAAAAGAAATAAAAGTGATCCAAATTGGAAGGAAGAAGTGAAACTGTCACTATTTGCAGATGACATGATTTTATATAGAAAAATCCATAAGGAATCCACTAAAAAACTTTCAGAAATAAGAAATGAATAGGGTAAAGTCGCAGGATACAAATTCAACACACAAAAATCAGTTGTGTTTCTGTACACTAACAAGGAAGTAGCAGGAAGAGAAATTAAGAATACAATCCCATTTACAATTGTAACTAAAAGAATAAAATACCTATGAATAAACTTAAGCAAAGAGGTGAAAGATCTGTACACTGAAAACCATAAAATGTTGTTGAAAGAAATAGAAGACACAAAGAAATGGAAAGATCTTCTGTGCTCTTGGATGGAAAGAATTAACATATTTTATAAAAAATTAACATAGTTAAACAGTCCATACTTCCTAAAGCAATCTACAGATTCAACGCAATCCCTATCAAAGTTCCAATGACATTTTTCACAGAAATAGAACAAAGAATCCTAAAATTTATATGGAACAACAAAAGACCCTGAATAACCAAAGGAATTTTCTAGAAGAAAATATAAGCAGTCCACTCTTCCACATCAGTCTTAGCTGCACGTGTTCAAGTACCATGTCTCACCAGACAAGAGAAACAATAGAAAAATAAACAAATGGGACTACATCAAACTAAAAATATTCTGCACAGCAAAGGAAACCATCAACAAAATGAAAAGACAACTCAACAGTTAGGAGAAGATATTTGCAAACCATACATCTGATAAGGGGTTAATATCCAAAATATGTAAAGAACTTATACATCTCAACAACAACAAAAAACTAACAACCCAATTAAAAAATGAGCAAAAGATCTGAACAGACATTTCTCCAAAAGATATACAGATGGCCAAGGAACACGTGAAAAAATGTTCAACATCATTAACTATCAGGGAAACGCAAATCAAAACTACAATGAGATATCACCTTGCTCCTGTCACAATGGCTATTATTAACAAGACAAGAAACAACAAGTCTTGGAGAGGATGTGGAGAAAGGGAACTCTCATACACTGCTGGTAGGAGTGCAAACTGGTACAGCCTGTATGGAAAACAGTATGGAGATTCCTCAAAAAATTAAGAGTAGAACTACCATATGATCCAACTAGTCCACTTTGGAGTATTTATCCAAACAACATGAAAGCATGAATGTATAAAGATATATGCAACCCTATGTTCATTGCAACATTATTCACAATAGCCAAGACTTGGAAGCAACCTAGGTGCCCATTAAAAAGCAAATAGATAAAGAAGAAGCAGTATATATACACAATGGAATAATACTGAGCCATAAAAATGGATGAAATATGACCATTTGTGACAACATGGATGGACCTTGAGGGTATTATGCTAAGCGAAATAAGTCAGAGGGAAAAAGTCAAATACCATATGATCTCACTCATAAGTAGAAGATAAAAACAACAAAAACATACATGAGACAGAGATTGGATTGGCAGTTACCAGAGGAGAAGGGGGCAGGAAGGAGGGCAAAGGGGTGACCAGGCACATGTGTGTGGTGATGGATGATAATTAGTCTTTGGATGGTGGACATGATATAATCTACACAGAAACTGAAATATAATGATGTACACCTGAGATTTGTATAATGTTATAAACCAAAGTTACTGCAATAAACAACAAAAGAAGACCTGACTCCAGGCCCACATGGATCACTGAATTGTGTAGCCTTGCTCAGCTCATTGTATAGACCTCATTCTCCTTTTTTCAATAAATTAGGATATAGGACTAGATTAGCCATAAAGGGCTTTCATGTCTGATATTCTATAAATGAACTTCTGCTTGCCTCTCTGGGAACTTCCCCACTATCCATAACTTTCTTTCAGTGGTGCTATGCTTTCTTTTATAAGTGAAAAAAAAAAAAAAAATTACTGACTGACAATTGTTTGGAACCTTTTTTATTTTTAAAGACTGTCACCTGAACTAACTGTTGCCAATCTTCTTTTCTTCCTTCTTCTTCTTTTTCTCCCCAAAGCCCCCCAGTACATAGTTGTATGTTTTAGTTGTAGGTCCTTCTGGTTGTAATATGTGGGACACCACCTCAGCATGGCTTGATGAGCGGTGCTAGGTCAGCGCCCAGGATCCAATCCAAGGAAACCTGCAGGGCAGAAGCAGACAGCGCCAACTTAACCACTTGGGCACAGGGCTGGCCCCAGAACACAACTTTTTTATAAGCCTAGGGTTACACTAAAATCAGAGTCTAATTTACTGTCAGGTTACTTAAAAATCCTATATTTGTACGGAAGCAGTTCTACTTATGAAGCAGGTTTTGTGTGTGTGTACGTGTGTTGACCTTGCAAAGAACACTCCTACAATTTACGCAATTTGAGCACACCAGAAATTTAATTCAGGGCCAGCCCCAGGGTGCAGCGGTTAAATTTGGGTGCTCTGCTTTGGCGGCCCCGGGTTCACCCATTTGGATACGGACTTACGCACCGCTTGTCAATTCATGCTGGGGCATGCGTCCCACATATAAAATAGAGGAAGATGGGAACAGATGTTAGCTCAGGGCTAGTCTTCCTCCAAACAAAATTAACTCATCAGAATCCAAAATTAGGCACATTATCAGTGAGTGAACTAACAAAGTGATAATGATCGTATTTAGAGTGATAAAGGAGCAAGCACTCTAGAAAGAAACATAGAGGAAAAATAATGAAATTAAGGTATCATCAAAGCAAGACTGAACCAAGTCAAGTCTTGAACCAAGACTGTTGGGGGATTTCCCACGTGACAAGGAAGTAAGCCTTTCCAGTCCGTGATGTCCAGTTCTCTCTTTTGCTTCTGATGCCTCTGAGCTTTCAGAGGGCTTTAGAATAATTGTATGACAAGCAGAGGTCATGGAAGAATGTTTCTGGAAGGGGTGTGGGAGAGCCCAGGCTCTTTGTTTTGATGTGAGTTACGTTTTCATCTCTCGTCTTGGAGTTGCACTACTGGCTCTTGCTCAGGTTTTCCCTCTATCATTTGCCTCTGCTGTAGCGCCAAGCGTCCACTGCACCAATTAACATCTCAGGCTTTGCCCAATCCATTTCCGCCTCGTCACCTAACGTTTTGCTTGGATCGTTTTCAAATTCTCTCTGCTGAACAAACCTATACATATCCCATGATTGGGCACCGACACAATCAAGTCATGTTTGTTTCTTCAGTCTTACTGCTTAGACCTATGTTTTGGAAAATGAATACTTTGACTTTCGAATGGTGGATAAAAATGCAAATTTGTGCAGGTTGATTTTGTCATAAATACTGATTATTCTCCCTTAGATGAGTTACCTGACTCATAACTTGAATATGTATATATATGCTAATAAATATACTTTACTTCCTGATACTAATTTATATTTTATAAAAAATATGTGCAAAACAAGGAAAATAGATATAAGTGGAATAATATTTTGAAAATCGTTTATGAGTTTTCCTTTTTGCCTTTCAGGACCTTGTTCATTGGCCAGGCCAAAGCATCCCTATGTTTAGGAGGAGATTAGTATTTATTACAGAAGGAGTTAAGGAGAAGAAATGAGGCAATATCCAGCATCTGACATTTATAAGATTTTACAACAAGACAAGAGACTTCAGGGCCAGGCGTTGCTGAGAGGGAAGAGTTTTTCCACTCCCTGTTGGCGTATCTACCACAAAGCTGGAAGACCCATGCTCTGTGTCTTCTTCTGTAGTTTAGAGATTTTCTTTCTGCCCAAGAGGTAAAGGCCACGAACTTGAAATATATGGTAAAAGGAAGATATGATTTAAGAGAAATGAAAAAAAGTCTGCTTCTTTCTTGTCTCAAGAAGAGCAAAGAGAGGCAGAGGCATGAGCCAGTGATATGCGTCTGCCCAGCTTCCCCTCCCTGAGGCCTAGAGAAGCGGTGAGGTGAGAGGTAAGACCAGCGATGGCAGACTCCTCTGGCTTCCATTTTCCCTGGGGATTTCTGGGGGGATCCCTTCCTGACAGCAGTCTACAATCCACGTGCAGGTTAGTCTGGCAGAGGGAGGACTTAAGGTTTTACTCTCCCAAACTGTCCTTGGTTTCATCACCAGACAGACAGATAGAAAACTGTGGCAACTGAGGACCTGGCTGGGGAGCTTGCCAAAGGGAGTTGCTCCAGTGGAACAATGTCCTGTGGCAAGGACTGCAAGGATTCAATTAAGGACCATCTGGCTGTGCCCAATGGGAATCCCAACCAGGCCACAGAAGAATCTATGGTGCTGGGGAGAGCAGAGTTGAGGAAAGCTCGGAGCACCACTGGGAAATGGCCACGTGTTGACCATCCACAGACTTCAGCACTGGGGGCCAGCAGGGAACCACACCCAGATTCACACATCAGAGAAGCCAGAGGACACTGGGCCTGAGGGCTCCCAATGCCTACTCTCTGCCTTATGGTCAATTAAGCCTCAGATGCCATCTTGAAAAGAAGGAACCGGGAGAGGGATGGATGAGGGAAAAATAATACATTTGACTCAAACGTGGAGAATTACTATGTTAGAAAAGCAATATAGGGGGCAGCCCAGTGGCGTAGTGGTTGGGCTCCTGCTCTCCGCTTCAGCAGCCCCGGGGTTTGGCAGTTCGGATCCCCGGGGCGGACCTATGCACCACTCATCAAGCCGTACTGTGGTAGGTGTCCCACATATAAAATGGAGGAAGATGGGCACAGGTGTTAGCTCAGGTCTAATCTTCCTCAAAGAAAATAAAAAAGCAATATAGAAGAAAAGTTCGTTTTTATAATCACTCTCTCGCTCTCACACAATCAGAGGCATTGATCTCAATTTTCTGCATTTAAAAAATATTTTTATGTGGTGTAGATTCTATAAATATCAATAAGCACTAGATGCCTTTTCTACAAGAGGTTTACTCCTCTCACCCCATTGCACTCAGGTATGGCTACATGATCTGCTTTGGCCAATAAAAAGTGATGAGAAGTGGCATCTCGTACTTCCACACAGAGCTTTAAGAGCCAGCTCATCATTCGCCTGATTTCTTTTCCCCTTATCTGAGATGTGGAAGCACATGTCAAGATGGAGCCTCCCCATCAGCCTGGGCTCTTAAGTGACTATAAACAGCACAGCCCCCAGCTGACCCCAAATGAATATGTAGTGTGAGCAAAAAGTAAACCTTTTTTAAGCCACTGAATTTTTAGACTGTTTTTATTGCAATATAAGCTAACCTATCCTGACCAATACATTTATGTATATACATATATATATGTGAGGCATAGAATTTTAGTATTTCTAGTGTTTATGTTTTGCTTTTGGTGAATTTAAGGAAATATTACAGGATAGAAATTTAAAAGATTTGTTTTATTCAAATAATTTAAAATATTGCCAAAACATGCTCACATTAAGAAGATTAGGGGTCCGGCCCCATGACCAAGTAGTTAAGTTCACGCACTCTGCTTCGGCGGTCCAGGGTTTCACTGGTTTGGATCCTGGGCACGGACATGGCACTGCTCATCAGACCATGTTGAGGCGGTGTCCCACATACCACAACTAGAAGGACACACAACTAAAAGTATACAGCTATCTACTGGGGGGGATTTGGGGAGAAAAAGCAAAGAAAAAAAAAAAAACGATTGGCAAGTTGTTAGCTCAGGTGCCAATCTTTAAAAAAAAAATTAAATCAATAAATAAAGATTAAAGAAATTAGGTTAAAAAATCTACTGTGAGTAGCTAAACTATTAACGAATAATATTGAACATTCTATGCAAAGTAGCTTTCACAGAAATTCTGTGTTAAAGGAATAAATACCATTAAAGGAATTGGGCGGGAAATCTCTCACATCCAAAAATTAATCAAGGTCATGAATTTTTTCAGATTTTGTGAAATGAGGAGGAGAGGAAAAGAGAGTGGTACACTGCCTTGAGAAGCAAAAGGCATTTTGATGGATATCATCTTTCCTTTCAATTATTTTTACTAAGATTCTTTTCCTTCTTATCATGAAAATTTGCAAACATATGTAAAATTAGGCAGCATGAGCCCGAATGTACCCACCGCCCAGCTTCAACACTATCAGCTTGTGGCCAATTTTATTTCTCTACTCACCTCCATTTCAACCTACCTCAAATTATTTTAAGCAAATCCCAGTCATCATGTCATATGTATATCATTATATATCAGATGTAGTTGTTTTTGTATATGTCCCTAAATGATAAGAATTTTTCCTTTAAATATGGGCAAAAATAGACAACAATGGTTCCTTAATATAATCAAAAATCTGGTTGGTGTTCTAATTTCCTTGACTTTCTGTCTTATTTTCATTAGTTGTTTGTTTGCACTGGTGTTTAAACAAGGTTCATTGACTACAATTGGTTGGTATGTCTTATGTCTCTTTTGCTTTGTAAGTTCTCCCTTCCTTTTCTTTCTCCTTGCAATTGTGTTGTTATTGCTGAAAAAACAGAACCATGAGTCCTGGAGATTTCTCATTATCTGGATTTTGCTGATGATATCATGTGGTGTCATTGAACACGTTCTTGTGACCCCTTATTTTTCTTAAATTGATAGTGAGATCAGGAGTTAAGTAAGACTTGGTCACACTCAGGTTCAATTTGGGGGAAAATACTACTTCATTGAGTTGAACATAGTTGATGTATTTCAATGCATAAACTGGTGTGCTTATTGATTCTCAAATTGTCCCATCTTTGGCCCATGGCAACCTTTTCAAGTTGGCTCCTGACTCTTTGTGCCATGACCCTAGTAACCTTGGATGCCTTCCTTGTTATTGGTCTGATGAGATGTTTACGGGTTACTGTTCATTTCCTGCCCCAGACCTCGGCTCTGCCAGTCTCCAAGAATCCTTAGTTTCTTTAGCACAAATCTGCAGCCTGGGGGTATTCTTTGCAGCAGAGTTGATCATTTTTCTCTAAATTCTGTTTATGAAAAAAGCTAGAAAATGTAATTTTAAGATAGAATAGGGGGCAGGCCCAGTGGCGCAGCGGTTAAGCGCTCACATTCTGCTTCAGCGGCCCAGGGTTCACCAGTTCGGATCCCGGGTGGGGACATGGCACCTCTTGGCAAGCCATGCTGTGGTAGGTGTCCCACATAGAAAATAGAGGAAGATGGCACGGATGTTAGCTCAGGGCAGTCTTCCTCAGCAAAAAGAAGAAGATTGACAGCAGAGGTTAATGCAGGACTAATCTTCCTAAAAAAAAAAAAAAATTAAAAAAAAAGATAGAATACATCATGAATTTATACCAAAATTTTAAGTTCAGTCAACTCTACAGGATTTTTGCATAGTCCCATTCATTTTACATCTCTGCACACTCTGAAAATACCAGTTCTTAATGTCAAAAAGCTAATTAGCTCTCATTTGCTCCATCACACACTATACACACACCGACTCAGGATGACAAACTAACACCATGATCAAAAATTTAAGATTTGGGGCGAAAGCGATTTTTTTGTCCTTAGGGTATAATCCCTTAGGGACATAGTTAAATAACTCAGTCGTAAACTCACTTGGAATAGTTACTCTCTGAGAGATTACACTGCCAACTGGAAATACAGCTAAGTTCATTCGTTTCATTTCACTTTTGACTTTTAAGGGTTGCTTTTTAAAACTTAATTTTCTTTTCTAATTATGCAAAAGATTTACATCGTTTTAAAATTGTAAAATCAAACATAAAAAATCAGACATATTCAAAGAGATCTAGCTTCTATCTCTGTCCCCTTCACTCCTTTTTCTCCCTCCCACTTTGGGTAACCTTTTAAAATTTCAATTTATGACTTGTTCCTACAAGTTAAATATCAGAATATATACAGTCATGCACTTCATAATGATGTTTCCGTCAATGATAGACTGCATATACGATGGTGGTCCCAAAGATGAGTACCATATAGCCTAGGTGTGTAGCAGGCTGTGCCATCTAGGTTTGTGTAAGTACACTCTATGATGTTCACACAACGACGAAATCGCCTAACGACACATTTCTCAGAAAGTATTCCTGTCGTTAAGTGACGCATAATTATATATGTGTGTATGAATATATACTTATTCCCTTCTTTCTTAGATAGATTATAATATATTGTATACAAATATCTCCATTTTGCTTTCTCTCATAAAAAAATACATTTGGAGATTGATCCAAAGTAATATATAGAGATATTCCTCATTCTGTTTAAAAGATACATAGTATTCCATCATGCGAATATGTCATAGTTTATTCAATCAGACCTCTTTTGGGTCAAAAGACAAATGTTTACATAATTTGCTAGATATTGCCAAATTCTCTTCGATAGATATTGTACAGTTTAACAATCCTACCAGCAAAGTATGAGACTGCCTGTTTCTGAACGGTCTACCAGTAGAATATTTTATATCTTTTGGAGTTTTGCAGTCTGATAACTGAGAAAATGTATCCCATAGCAGTTTTAATTTGAATTTTTCCTATCGTAAGTAATGCTTTTGATTTGGCTGAGAGCCATGTGAATTGTGTTTTCTCTGAATGGAATCTTCATATCTGCAGCCTATTTTTTTCATTATCATTGTCAGCCTTTTTTTCTCTATGTTTAGAAGCTTTTATATATTAGGGATATTCATATTTTGTGAATATGTTGCAAATATTTTTCAGGGTATGTTATTTTCCTTTTTTTTCTTGGTGAAGAAGATTGGCTGTGAGCTAACATCTGTTGCCACTCTTTCTCTTTTTGCTTGAGGAAGATTGTTGCTGAGCTAACATCTGTACCAATCTTCTATTTTTTATGTGGGGCATCACCACAGCATGGCCTAATGAGCAGTGTACAGGTCCTTTGCCCAGGAGCCAAACCTGCAAACCCCAGGCCACCCAAGCAGAGTGCATGAACTCAATCACTATGCCAGCAGGCTGGCCCCAGTTATTTTTCTTTTCTTTTTTCCTTTGCCTTAGCTTTTATTGTTGTTGTGTTCTGTTTTGACAAACAGCAGTTGCCACATGATAGCATTTCTTAATGTAATCAACGTTTTCAACACTTTCCCTCATTGCTTCTGAGTTTTGAGGTCGTACTCAAGAAAGTTTTCCTTACTACCAAGTTAAAGAGAAATTCACCTATATTTTTGTCCACTATCTGCTTCATTTCATATTTTCATATGTAAATCTCTAGTATATTTGCAATTTATCTGGACTTCAATCTGAGGAATTTATATATTTTTATAGTATAGTTTTTCAGTAAGTCCAGTGTTACTTAGAAAAGGCCATATTACTCATTTATTTGAGATGCTGCCTTTGTTGTATTGCTAAATGTCATTATGCATTTGAACCTGTTACTAGATTTTCCATTTTGTTCCACTTTTCAGTCCATATAAACCAAAACCAAGCTTTGATTACAGAAGTTTTATAGTATCTTTCAGTATGTAGTAGAGAACGGCCCAGTCTGTTGCTCTTCTTTCTCTACAGGGTTTTCCAGCTAAGCTCTTAGTTATTTTACAAATGAAGGCCTCCCCCCAAAAAATCTGATGGCATTTTTATACAGAGTATATTAAATATAGAAAAAATAAAAATACATTCATTTTGAGGAATAACTTACACCTTCATGATGTTGAATCTTTCTATTTATGGACATAGTATGTCTTTCCGTTTATTCAATTTGAATTTTGTGTCTTTCAGGGTGTTTTATCGTTTTCCTCATAGAGAATTTTGAAATTACTTATTAAGTTAATGTCATGATATTTTTTGTTGTTGCCATAAACACAGTCTTCTATTCCATTATATTTCCTAACTGATATGTGTTTGAATATATGAATATATGAAGCTTTTGGTAACCTGCTACTTTACAAAACTTCTTTACTAAATTATCTTATTATTTAAAGTAACTTTCTTCTCACTCTGAAATTTTCCAAATATACAATCACATCACCTGCAAGTACAGACAGTTTGACCTTTTCCTTTCCAATTCTTATGCCTTTAGTTGCTCTATTTTTATCTAATTGCGTTGAGTAATTCTTCTAATGTTCAATATAAGACATTTTTTTTCTGACTTTAATGAGAAAGGCTTCAGTGTTTCTCCATTAAGTAAGAAGGCAGCTTTGGGGATGAAATACACAGACACGTGCATATTATAAGTTAAGGAAATATCCATTAATTCCTACTTCATTTAGTCTTTTTCACATGAATGGGTGTTGAATTTTGTCAAATGCATTTTCTGTGCCTATGGAGATGACCATATTATCTTTCTACCAACTCTATTAATATGATGGATTATACAAATGGTTGCGTAATATTGATCTACTGTGTATTTCTGGAATAAAACCTACTTGGTCATGGTTTCTTATTTTTAATGTATTATTAGATTGTATTTGCTGATAATTTGATTAAGATTTTTACATCAGTACTATCAAGCAAAATAGGCCTATAATTTCCTTTCTGTTGCAATATGTCAAATTCGGTGAGCAATGTTAAACAATGTATAGAAAGAATTCGGAAATTCCCCATTTTTTATATACTCTGGTTTGAGTAGAACTGAGATTATCTTATCTTTAACAACTTGGTAGACATACCCTGTGAAGCCACGTAGGCCACTTTGGTTGGGGGAGCTCTTTAATTTCTTTATTCTGTTGTAGTCTGTTTAGACTGTCTCTACTGCAGTCAATTTTGATAAGTTGTGTTTTTCTTTAAAAATAATTACCTTCTTTTAAAATAATTACCAAGTTCACTTATTCATCATTCAGTTATTTCACTCACTATGAGATTTGTTTTGGCCAATGGAGCTTTGCAAATGTGACACCAGCTGAGGCTTGAAAAGCACTTGTGCGTTGAGGCTCGCTGTGTTGCTACAGTTGAAGCATTGTGACCACCACATAAAAGAGCCTGAGCTGGCCTGCTAGTGGAGGCCACATGGAAGAGAACCAAGATGCCCCAGGTCTCAGCCTACCAGTAGTCAGACATGTGAGTGAGTCCGTCTTGGATGACCCAGACTCCAGCTGATCAGAGAGCCCAATAAAAATTAGCCAAGTCAGTCTAAACCAGAAGGCCTTTCAGTCAAATCACAGAGAGAGAAGAAAAGGTTGATTATTTTAGGCTGCTAACTTTGAGGTTGTTTGTTAGGCAGCATGAGCTTATTGATACAGAAACCAACATTAAACAGAATTACAAAATTTTACCGGGTGGCACTTTAAAATAGAGAATCACTGAAGAGGTGACGTTTAAGCTGAGACCTGAAGGATGGAGAGTCAAGTTTTTGAAGGAAGTGAAGGTGGGAAGGGGATGAGGATAAGAAGGAGGAGAATAACAAATGCTAGGGGTAGAGCTGCAAGACTAGGCAGGAGATTACCAAACAACGTGTGGAGTTCGGATTTTCAGTGTAGTAAGAGGCCATTAAAAGGGCTATATGGACGAATATGACGTGATCTGAGTTTCAGGTTTTTTGTTTTGTTTAAAGTTTACAGATGATTCCAGTGTGTAGACCAAAGTTAAGAATCACTGGTTTCGAAATTATAGAAAAAACCCAGCAAGGACACCGCTGAAATAAATTGCTAGCTACTTTAACCCATCCTTTTATTCGTTTCTTCAGCCATTTATTTAGTTTCTACTGTGTACCAGGAATAGTACCTGGACCTAGTGACTTTGCCTAGGAGGTACTGATACACAGAGGAATGATAAATGGCCTTAGTCTAATGGAACAACAAAATTCAAATAAATAATATTAATGCTAATTAAAATGTAATTGCAACTTGGACTGAAGTCAATACCGTGGTTTATGTGCTGAAATTTTCTTACACTTTTATAATTTTAGTTATTCATTTGACCTGTGAACACTGAACAAGAGTAGGAGAAGGGCGGGGGGAGATGCACAGGGAAATAGAAAAGGAACAAAGGCCGTGGCTAAGGCATTGTTGTAACATGGCAGGATCCACACATGTACATCGTGGTGGAGGTAAGAAAGGAAAGGAAATGTGGCACTAGCACTGGGGATCGACCTTAATGCCAAAAGGCAAGTGCCTAGTGGGGAAGGAGAGAGTAACAGTTCAGTTCAGACAGGCCAGGCTTCAACTTCCAAGAAAGAGTGATTTTGTTGGCAGCAGCCCAAGCTTCCTAAGGCCTGGGTGTTAGGAGAGCAGCCCTCTGGGGCCTGGGCACAGTGGACTTTTTCCAGCAACATCACCTCCAGCCCCAGCCCTGTCTGTGCCTGGTATCGCCAGTTTACAATCTGATCTGACCAGGGTTGACTCAGGAATTAGGTGGGATCACAAACTAGGCTGTCATTTGAAGATATATACTCAGCAGGGTAGACCAACCAAATGCCAAAAATGTAAGAGTCAGGCAAGTAAAGCACAAGAATAAAGCAGGAAAGACTTTAAAGGTTGGGGCATTCTACTATTATCCTATTGGTTTTAATTTTCTGTTGTCAACCATGTGTTGAGAGATAATAGAGAGTGTTGGAGACTGCAGCAGACTGAAACACACATGCCTGACTAGAGGTGGCTGCCAAGCCTCTCATAGCTTTTTAAGTACAGGAGGGACGCCCAGTGTTGCTACAGCTTTTGATTTTTCAAGAAGTCAGGAGATGCCCAAAGGAAATCTTTCCATTTTGATAAAAAATATTGTGACCTTTTAAAAGTTTGGTTACTCCACTCCCCCAAACCTGCACAGATAACATATCCGTATCCTGAATTAAATCCTGGAAAAATTTCAGGTGAATGGGAGAGAAAGGGGCAGAGTCTGACAAGTGAGGTTTTCAGCAAGGAAATGACTTCCTGCTATTCCCAGGTACAGACAGGAGAGGTGCAGGGCTTAAAAGAAAGTGGGTGGACGAGGTGGGAACCAGGCACTCATAATAGGGGCCAATATCAGCCAGTGTTTGGGGGTTGTTAGGGGTTAAAAGCAAGCCATGGATATAGAACTGTAAAGGAAAACTTCAGGATGTCAGTGACCTCAAGAATCTCTTTTTTCTCTATCCTCTCTCTCTGGTCTATTTAGCAAGTTATTCCTCTCTAGCTTTTCTCTAAATCCTTCCAGTTCCCCAGTCAAATAAGTTTATTATACTCCTTTCCCATTCCAGGATTTATTGCTTCAAGATTCTCCAAATGAACTATACTCCTAACCTCAAAAGTACATCTTACGGCAAATAAGCACATAAAAAGATGTTCAACATCATTAGCATTCAGGGAAACGCAAATCAAAACCACAAGGAGATATTACTACACACTCATCATTTGGTTGAAATAAAGAATCGTGACAACACCAACTGCTAGCCAGGATGCAGAGAAACTGAATCACTCACATATTTTTGGTGGGAATGTAAAGTGGTACATAGAGCCGCTCTGGAAAACAGTTTAACGGTTTCTTATAAAACTAAACACATAATTACTTTGTGAACCAATAATTTCACTTGTGGACGTTTATCCGAGAGACGCGAAATCTTACGTTCACGCAAAAACCTGTACACAAACGTTGATAGCCGCTTTATTCATAACAGCCAAAAACTAGAAACAAGCACATGTCCTTACGAGGTCAAGAGCTCAACAGATGGTGGCACAAACTACTGGTAGGAATGAACTATTGGCTTTATAATTTTGTCTTTCTCATTGAGATCTTTCATGCACCTAGACTTCTCCTTTGCAAATCGTGTAATAAAGAGGTTTATCTTTATCTGTCCTAGTGAGTTGTATTTCCAATACCCTCTACTGAAAAGGCCACATTTCCCCAATGTCTTGAGGGGCCTCCTCCCCGTGACCCTCAGTGTGGGGACACTAGTGCCAACTCCTCCCTGTGACACCCAGTGTTGGGGCACTAGTGGCTTCCTGCTTGCTGGTCTGTTCACCATCCTGTGCTTGGAATTCCACCCACTATCTGTGTAACAAATCCCCTGCACTGAATTTCCGCTGTTGTATATATTAAAGCAGTTTCTGTTTTTCTGGTTAGACGCTTGGAAAGTTGGATCAAAGTTAGAGTCTTTATAGTGTTGATGAATCTCCTTCTATGGCTAGTTTTCTGAAAATATTTTCAAAATAATAAAAAGGTATTATATTTTATCAAATATTCTGCACCATTTGAAATAATCATATGCTTTCTCTCTTCTGGCCTATTAATGTACAGATTACACTGACAATTTTCCTACTGTTGAATCCTCAAACCATTTGGTTATCCACGATTTCATTTAAAGTGATTGGAGCTCTCCTGCTACCAACTCTGGCCTGAGTTATGTCTAAGCTTCTATGCTCCTTGGATAAGGCTGCCCTGGACAGCCAAGCAGTCCTTCTTGATCGCCTCTGCAGCCAAATCCAGCCTGGCAAAGGCTTCTCCCCACAACACTTCACTTCCCCACTTGCCCCTGCAAAGGACATGTGCTCGTGGGAGCCAGCGCTGCTGGGAGGGAGGAGGTCATCGAGGCGGTCTGACTAATTCATGGTCTAAAGGGCCAAATGAGTTCGTTCTTTGTTTTCGTGTCTTTTGTGTTTTTGATCTGAGCTTCACTACTGACCTGTTCTAGGCCGCTGTCTGACAGACACATGAATGTGAGAGTAGCAAGGGGCGGGCATTGGCATCACTTGGAGATCTTTGACGCTTAAAGAAAAAATACCCTTGGGAGTTATGTTTGGCCCCTCTCCCACTGTGTACTGAAGAGCTGGGCTGTGATGAGGCTGATCTGGTGGGGGCTGCAACCGCTCTTCCAGAGGATACCATCTGGGTCTTCCATCTAGAACTATTTACGTGAAGACGCTCACTGTTCATTAATACACTTGCTGTTCAAGTATTAAAACCTATGCAACATTTTTTACTTTCTAATAAAACAAAAATGTTTGCTAAAAAAGAAATACCCCTGTTCCCCACCTCGACCCTGGCCGTTGAACAGAATTCTCCTCATAGACAAGCTTCCTTTTTTGATGGCGCAAATTTTGGGGGGCTACCATCATGATCTTTCCTAATATTCATATACATTCAGTCCTTTTAAATTGCTATGAGGTGAAATGGGTTCCCCAAAAACTTATATGTTGAAGTCCTGATCCCCAGTAGGTCAGAATGTGACTATACTTGAAGATAGAGTCTTTAAAGAGGTAACTAAGTTAAGATGAGGTCATTAGGGTGAGCCCTAATCCAACATGACTGATGTCCTCAGAAGAGAAGGAGATTAGCACACAGACATTCACCGAGGGAAGACCATGTGAGGACATCTTGAGAAGGCAGCCATCTCCAAGCCAAGGAGAGAGGCCTCAGAAGAAACCAACCCTGCTGACACCTTGATCTCAGACTTCTAGCCTCCAGCACTGCGAGAAAACAAATTTCTCATGCCCGGTTGAAGGCCCCCAGCCTGGGGTGTTTTGTTACCTCAGCCCTAGCAAACAATACAGGAGGATATGAGTGTTGGGGTCAGGATGAACCTCGGCACAGGCACTACCCCCATGGGGCAATTTATGCCTTCACTTTCCTTTGTCCATACATGTATAGAAAAAGCGTTCATTGAGGAAAAGACAATCTACATAAAAATCATTTTCAATAAGCAAATGACAACTATAGTTTTTTTTTTAGGAAACCAATATGAAGAAAATAGTAGTAAAAATAAGAAATAATAGTAATAATTATAATTAAAAACATTAACAATAAAAACTAGTTACTGAGCACATACTGTTAGTTACACAGTACCCTGTAAGATTTGCAAAGATCATTTTAGTTTTAATCCTCAGAACCCAGTGAAGCGATTCTCATGAGCCCCATTTAACAGACGGGGAAATGGAGGCTCATGGAGCAAGTGACAGATCTCGAGTAACGCAGGAAAAGGCAAAAGCAGGTTTTAACTGAAGACCTAACCCCAAACTGAATTCTCTTGCCATTTCAACTGATATGTTTTAAAAAATTATTCTATCTCCAGTCAATTTTTCTCAGGAAGAATAAATGCAAACATGATTTCCTCGAACACGACTGTAAAGTTGGAAACGATTTGAAAGCTTGCCCTGAGAGGAAAGTAAGCCTGCAACCAGCACAGGATCAATCATCCTTACCTTTCACAGAAATCACTATCATCAAAGCTGTTCTCATAGCTCGTTGATGCTCACCTCCTTTTTAACAGCTTGTATTTCAAACTTGAGCTCAGGCACAAACAGAAGATAAAATGGAGTTTGAACACATCTGCATTAGCCAGAAGAATTCTCAGATTACCTAGTATTGACAATTTTATACTCCAAAAGTATAATCTAAGTGTTTTACCCACATTAAAGATTATACGAAAAAGAAGTTTGAATTCAAAAATTTAAAAATACAAGGCGGGCCTGGTGGCACAGCGGTTAAACGCACACGTCCCGCTTCAGTGGCCTGGGATTCACCAGCTCGGATCCCGAATGGGGACCTATGCACCACCTGTCAAGCCATGCTGTGGTAGGCGTCCCACATAAAATGAAGGAAGATGGGCACGGATGTTAGCTCAGGGCCAGTCTTCCTCCGCAAAAAGAGGAGGATTGGTGGCAGATATTAGCTCAGGGCTAATCTGCCTCCAAAAAAGAAAATTTAAAAATACTATCCAGCTTCAAGTGGTTGCAAGAACTTTAAATCTCCATAGACTTTAACATAAGAAGTGGTAATGAAATAAATAAATAAAACTGGAATATAAGTTGGAAAAAAATGAAGCATAATTTATTTATTTATTTTTTTTAAGGAAGATTAGCCCTGAGCTAACTACTGCCAGTCCTCCTCTTTTTTTTGCTGAGGAAGCCTGGCCCTGAGCTAACATCCATGCCCATCTTCCTCTACTTTATATGTGGGACGCCTATCACAGCAGGGTGTGCCAAGCGGTGCCATGTCCGCACCCTGGATCTGAACCTGCAAACCCCAGGCCGCCAAGAAGCTGAACGTGCGCACTTAAGGGCTGCGCCACTGGGCTGGCCTCTGAAACATAATTTAAATACACTATTAATATTGGCATGTTTTGGGGAGATTGTGTTTTTTCCTTTCAATTATCCCCATGTATTCTTTATTTAATTTGAGGGGATCTATTTAATATAAGAAGATAATAGGAATCATCATAATTTCATCAAGCAGTATCTTTTTACCCTTTGTATTTTATCCAAACTTTCCTAACGTAAGAGAGCTGTGTCTCATTTTGCTATCATTAGGAATTGTGACTGAAGTCTTCATTAAAGTACCCTTCCATTTGCCGTGTAAGTAAGGCATTCAGCTCTGGAGAACGACGTATAAAGCAAGCATACAAAGTATCCTTTATAAAGGATAAAGAAAGTATAACTTAATGAATGTGCTTCAGAAGACAGATGGAACCAAACATTTGAAAGAATGATGTTGATATCTTTTAACTACATCAATAGAGCTTTTATCTTTCAACAAGGATGAGTTCATATTTTACAGGTAAGGTCTGGTCTGAATAGAATGTCTTGTCTCCCACCCCCCACCCCGGCCCTCCAAGATGGCTGTGCCTGGGATTTTAATGCTATATTTTTGGGTTGTTTGTTTTCCAGATAAATGTTCTGACTTTAGAATCTGAAATCAAGAAGTAATTAAATCATAGCAGTTTTTAAGGAACTATGGAGAGATTTACAATTGAGCAAATAATTTTCTGTTTCCTTCTAACGGCGACATACTTGAAGAATGTCCTGGTGACCAGCTGTTTTGGATAATACTGTTAGTATTTCTCCGGGAGGAGCATATTTACACGGGGTACATGAGATGAGTTCTATCCTTATCCCCATTGTATAGTGAGGAAACTGAAGCGCAAGTTTTCTACCCAAATCCTCTGATTCGTGAGCGGAGGATGTATTAGCTATCTACAGGTGCGTAACAAATTACCCTGAAATTTAGTTTAAAGTTACAAAAATTCATTATCTTACAGTTTCTGAGGATCAAGAATTCGAGTGTCCCAGCTGAGTGGATCCAGCTGCAGGGTCTCCCATGAGGTTTCAGTCAAGAGGTCAGCCAGGGCTGCAGTCACCTAAAGGCTTGCCCAGGATAGGGAGAACCACTTCCAAGATGGCTCACCTACAGGTTGTTGACAGGGGCCTCAGTTTCTCTTTGAATGTTGGCAGAAGGCCCACTTTCTTGCCATATGGCCCTCTCCACAGGGCTGACTATGTGTCCTCAGATGATGGCAGCCAGCTCCCCCAGAGTGAGTGATCCAAGAGAGTGAGAAAGGAGAAAGCCCTAGTGCTCTTCACGGCCTAATCTCAGAAATAACACAGCTTCACTTCTGCCACACTCTGTTCAGCAGCAGTAAGTCTCTAAGTCCTCAAGGGGCAGGAAATTGAGGGCCACCTTCTAAGGGAAGGGTATTAAAGACTTTGTGGACATACTTAAAATCACCACCCAGAAAATCTATCCTAGCCTATTATGGCATTTTTGAGGCACACATCAGTTCAGTAAGGTGTGCCTATCTTAAGTAAACAGCTCAGTGAATACATACATGCATGTATGTGTATACATAAAACACATTATTATACATACCACACAGAGCAACATGCGGAACATTCTCTGCACAGAAGAGTCCCCAAAAACAACTACTATTTTTTAACTACTATTTTCCTTTTAATAACTACTATTTTTTACCACTATTATCTGATTTCTATCATCATAGATTAGTTTTGCTGAATCTTAAAATACACACAAATGAAGTCGTTCAGCATGTACTGTTTTTGTGCCTGGCTTCTTCCACTGAACGTTGTCTATGAGGTTGGTCCATGTTATTTCTGTGGTTGTGGTTCCTTTTTTGTTGTTGCACAGCATTCCATTTAAAAATATATACCATAATTTTATTTATCCGTTCTAGTTTTCATGGACATTTGGGTCGTTTCCATATTGGGTCTATTACAAATTCTGCTCTATGAACACTCTTTTTCATGTCCTTTGGTGGGCAAAAACACTCATTTCTATTTAGTATTAAACTAAGACCAGAATGGCTGGGACACAAGACAGGAGATAGTAGATAATGAGAGTTTTCCAAAATAGCTGTACCAATTTACACTCCCAGCAGTGAATGGAAATTCCAGTTGTTAACATCCTTGTTAACACTTTGTGTTGTCCATGACTAAGATTTTAATCTTTCTGGTGGGTGAGCATGTTTTTAACTTGCGTTTCCCTGATTAGAACTGATATTGAGTATCTTTTCATATGTGTAGAGCCCATTGTAAAGTACCTGGTCAAGTCATTTACCCATCCTTTCACTTAATGTCTGCCTCATATTAATTTATAAGTATTCTTTATGCATTTGAAATATGAATATGAGTTACATCTATTGAAAGCATCTTTTCCAAACCTTTAACTTGCCTTTTCGTCCTCTTCCTACAGTTCTTTTTGATGAACCTAAGTTCTTAATTGCAATAAATTCTGTTTTTCGCATTTTAGAGCCTATATTCTTGTAACTTATATGATCAGATAGGTAAAAAAGTAAAATTTAGGAGAAATAAAGGTTAATACCTTTTGCCTTCTAGATAAGTCATCCAAAATATACATTTCACACTCAGTCCTTCAAAGAAAGGAGTATCATGGTTTTCAAGGATAAATGAAGTGAACACAGGAAAATGTCCCATGTATGGGTGAAGAAATCTAGGTGAAGGTATGATTTTAGGAACGTGGCTTGGCTCCTGTCAGGGATGGGGTGGTGGGCCCCACAGGCAGTGCCTGACTGGTAGCTCAGCAGGATTGAAACTTAGGAAAATAGGTACTGTGTCAGTCTTGTTTCCCTACTTATCTTGAACTCCTAGAAATGTCTGGTAAAAAAAATGTGCTCAAAAATATTTGTTTAATGAATCAACAGAAATGAGCCCCATCTCAAAATGGAATGTGCCTCCCAGCAAAAAGACATCCTTTAGCGAGGAAAATATGTTTTGCTGAGCAAGGTGGAAATTTAAAGGGAGAAGTAATGAGAGGACATTTCAGTGAGGCGCATATTCGAACTGCTCATACACACACATCAATGAAACAGAATAGGGAGCTCAGAAATAAGCTCATGCATAAATGGTCGATTAATTTATGACAAAGGAACCAAAAATATACAATGAGAAAAAGACAATTTCTTCAATAAATGGTGTTGGACAAACTGGATGGCCACATGCAAAAGAATGAAACTGGAACATTGTCTTACACCATACACAAAAATCAACTCAAAATGGATTAGAGACTAGAATGTAAGACCTAAAACCATAAAACTCCTAGTAGAAACCACGAGGTAAGCTCCTTGATGTTGGTCTTGGCAATGATTTTTTTGGATTTGACACCAAAAGCAAAGGTAATAAAAGCAAAAATAAACAAGTGAGATAACATCAAGCTATAAAGCTTCTTCACAGCAAAGGAAACCATCAACAAAATGAAAAGGTAATCAACCAAATTGGAGACAGTATTTGCAAATCATGTAGCTGATAATTAGTTAATATCCAAAATATAAAGAACTCATACAACTCAATAGCAAAAAACAAACAATCTGATTTAAAAATGGGCAGAGGATCTGAATAAACATTTTTCCAAAGAAGACATAAATATAGCCAACAGATACCAGAAAAGGTGCTCAACATCACTAATCATCAGGGAAATGCAAATAAAAACCACGAGACATCAACTCACACCTGTTAAAATGGCTATTATCAAAGGACAAGAAACAACAAGTTTTAGGATGTGGAGAATGTAAACTGGTGTAGCCACTATAGAAAACTGCATGGAGTTTGCTCAAAAAATTAAAATAGAACTACTATATGATCCAGCAATTCCATTTCTACGCATTTATCCAAAGAAATGAAAACACTAACTTGAATAAATATATGCACCCCTATGTTCATGGCAGCATTAATTACAAAAGCCAAGACATGAAAGCAACCCAAATGTCCATTGATGGATGTATGGATATTCAGCCATAAAAAGGAAGGAAATTCTGCCACTTGCAGCAACATTCATGGACCGCAAAGACATCACGCTATCTTAAATAAGTCAGAGAAAAACAAATACTATATAATCTCACTTATATATATGGAATCTAAAAAAAAACAAACAAAACAAACTCATAGATACAGAGAACAGATTGGTAGTTGCAGAGGCAGGGCGTGGGGTTGAGAGTGGAATGGGTGAAAGCGGTCAGAAAGTACAAACTTCTAGTTATAAAATAAATAAGTCCTGAGAATGTAATTTACAGCATGGTGAGTATACTTAGTAATACTGTATTGTATATTTAAAAGTTGCTAAAAGTAGATCTTAAAAACTCTCATGGCAAGAAAAAATAATTTGTAACTATGTGGTGATGAATGTTAACTAGACTTAGTGTGGTGATCATTTTGCAGTATATACATATATTGAATCATTATGTTGTACACCTGAAACTAACATAATATTATATGTCAATTATATTGCAATTTACAAAATAAAATGAAATATAATAAAATAAAACTACTCTTACTGACGGAATAATAGCCTCTCAATGATGTCTAAATCCTAATCCTCGGAACCTTGAATATGTTACTTTATGGGGCAAAAGGGGCATTGTTAATGTGATTAAGTTAGGATCTTAAGATGGGAAAATTTTTCAGGATTATCTACATGGGCCCAATGTAATTGGAAGAATCCTTATAAGCGACAGAGAAGAAGATCTAAAGAAGAAATAGAAGATGTGACAGTGGAAGCGAGAAGTTGGAGTTATAGGAGGAAGGGTAACCAGGCTAGGAATGCAGATGGCATCTAGAAGCTGAAGAAAGCAAGGAACAGATTCTCCCTTCTGGGATTCCAGAAGGAGCCAGCTCTGCCAACATCTTGACTTTCGCCTGGTGAGACTGATTTTGGACTTCTCCAGAACTGTAAGATAATAAATTTGTGGTGCTTTAAGCCACTACGTTTGTGGTAATTTGTTACAACAGCAACAGGAAGGTAATGCAATCACGGTGAGATATTATCACATACCAACCAGACTGGCAACAATTAAATAGTCTGATGGTACTTGTGCAGCCAAGAGTGTAAAGCAATAGGAATTCTCATACACTAATGACTGAAGTACAAAAGGGTACCACCTTGGGAAACAATTTGCCATTAGTTGGTAAAGTGGAAGTATCTGTATACCCTTCAGTGTGACAATTCTCTTTCCAGGCATGTATTCTAGAGAAATTCTTGCATAGGCACACCAGGAATACCTGTGCAGTGAACTTTACAGCAGCACTGCTTGTTATACCCAAATTACTGAAACATCCCAAATATCCACCGAGAGTTGATTGGAGAGAAACGACGTTACAGAAGCATAGAGTGGGAAACCACACAGCCCAGAAAGTGGGTGCACTAGGATCACGTGCATGGTTCTGGAGGCATGTCCAAAGTGGCTGGCTGGGAAAGAGCACATATGATCCGATTCCATTTAAATAAAGTTCAGAACAGACGAAGCTAAATAAACAGTTCAGGGGACATAACTATGTGTTCAAGAATAAATGAAAGCAAAGGATCTGGAGCAGGCAAGGCAAGAAGGGACTCCAAAGATACAGACTGTTACTATGGTACTTCTTAGGCTGGGAGGCAGGTATTCCATTTTTTTAATTATGTTTTATATTTACACTTATATACATTCTTTTGCGTAAGTGACGTATTTCAAAATACAAAATGGCTACTCTCTGATATCTTTTGATTATTTTTCATAATGTTTTCAACTAAGTTCTTGAACGTCTTTTGTTAGGTTTGTTCCTATGTATTTTTTTTTCCTTTTTGTTGATATTATAAACGGCAGCTTTTTAAAATTGCATTTGTTGCTAGTCAGTTAAAATATAACTGCCTTTTGTAAATTTTTCGTCTATCTGGGGACATTGTTAAACTCTCTTATGCTAATAATTTGTCTATAGATTATTTGTTTTTCTAATATAGATAATCACGTCATCTGCAAACAATGACAATTTGTTCCTTTCTTTCTCATCTTTATAACTTTATTTTTTTTCTTGTCTTATTAGAATGAATAAAAGTTGCAGAGTGGGGTTTAGCAGACGCTGTGATAGTGGTTGTCCTCAGCTTGTCCCTGATTTTAAAATCTCATTACTGAGTATGATGTTACAGTAGGTTTCTGTAGATGTTCTTCATCAGGTTTTGAAAGTTCTCTTCTTTTCCTAATTTGCCAAAAGTTTGTAAACTGGATGATTGCTGAATGTAACTAACGCTTTTTCTAAGCCTGCTGAGATGATCATGTAATTTTTCTCCTTTAATCACTTAATGTAGTAAATTACTTTCATAAATTATTCAGATTTGGTAATAATATCTATGGCATCTATAGTTATATCCCATTTTTATTCCAAATAATGGTAAGTTTTATAGAGAGAGATATGTAGAGACCTACATGGATCTATATATCTCTCTCTATAAAACACAGCTAAAATCAGTCTCTAATAGAAAAGTTAAAAATTGATGGGGTTTATCTTTACAGATTTATCTTAAGTCCTTCACAAAGATACAGAATCTAAGATTCTATAAAATCATCATCAACTTCATTGCCTAGGAAATTATTGCTATGGTTGTAGCAATAGTAGATTATATTTGAAAAATATCTGGTAGTATCATTAGAAATGCCCACTAAGTGTTCACTCCTTATCTCTCACTTATAAGCAAGGTCTTTCCAGGATTGCGTTAAGTACTTTTCAAGGCCTGGGGTAAAGATTTTGTGTTAGATGTTTTGATGAGTCAAGAAAAAGAAATTTGTCATTTTTTTCTCTTGATTCTATACACTATGTAACAGCAATGAAATTCACACGTATCTATCTGTTGGCTGTCTATATCATTGTCCGTATTGTGATTCTTTCCCAAATGCATTACAAGGAGGAGTGGCTTATGATTCCTTTACCTGACTTTGTACTATGGGATCATCAGAACCTGAGAAAGAAGGAAATTCATAGATATGGGGCGGTGCGGGCAGCACTCCATACTGTGACGTGAGACAACTCATTTCCAAAAAATGGAAGGATTTACCCAAATGGCGTTAATAGTGGGTAGGAGTAGAGCCAGAGTTTGTGTCAGAGCCGGGACCCCCAGTCCAGGGCTCTGTCCAGCCACAGGCATGACTGAGGATTTAGCCATGCTTTAATGGGATGGCCACAGATAGCCTGCTCTTAGACGATAACCTTCATTCCTCCTGGCAGGTCAGACGTCAAACATAATTATCTATTCCTTTGAAATCAAAATGAAGTATATTGAAAGGGATCATTATTTACCGAGTTTTGCCCTAGCAAAGTGTCACCAGTCTCTGATTGACTAAAAGGCTTTTATTAAAGCATAAATAAAAAGTGGACAGATGGCATTGAAGTTTTCCTGAGAGGTTTCAAAAGACCATATTCTTTAGAAGAACTAGGACTTCCCTTGGAGCAAAGCAATAGGTTACTAGGCTCTAGAGAGAATAAATAAAATGGTCTGATGTTCATTTTTTATTCTCAGTAAAATATTGATGGAGTACCACTGTCAAAATCTATTTGGCAAACTGCACAGTGTGCCTTAAATTATAACCCTTTATGTTTCCAGACACGAAGAACATCATCTTTCGAAATGTTCCAAAATAATAGGTGTAGGAAAAAAAATACCGAATTCTGGTTTATACATTTGCTAATAAAACTGTCAATATTGTATTTAAAGAAATTTGTGTATGCTACAAAGTCTAGTAAAGGTCAACGAACCTTCTGACTGTACTTACGTATGTACTGAATATTTATTTTTTCTTCCCATTTAATTTCAAAAAGATCATTTGTTTCAACAGTTTTACAAACCATTATTAAGTATTTTAAACATTTTATTTCTAGCATTCTTAAGCATACGCTTTGCCAGTTGAAATCCCATAGCAATAGGAGAATAACTCAAACCTAACATGAATTTATTTACCACCACATATATAAAGACTATTCTTTGGGGATCATAGTAGATAAAATGTTTTCATATGCAGGGACAACATTTTTCCAGCAGCAGTATAAAAACACCAGAGAAAGCGTTTGTCTTCTTTTTCACGTACAATATTCCCTTCAGAGCTCACCTTTAGTTTAAAATGTCCTTACTGCTTACAGAGGACACAGAACAGGCAGCCAGCCTGGCAAACTTTCAGCAGGTAATTAAGGGTTCTATTCTCTTTCGCTTTCTTGTACTTTACCCATTACACTAAAACAAAGCACATGAAAAACAGGAAGAAGAATAACCATCTAAGTTTAATAAAGCATTTGAATTACTTTTGCAAGCTTTAATTGGATCCATTTCTTTAAATAAAATTTTTATTTTAGAACAGCTTTAGATTTACAGGAAAATTGCAAAGATGTTACAGAGTTCCCATATACCGCACATCCAGTTTTCCCTACTATTAACATCTCATATTAGTATCTTACATTTGGTACAATTAACAAACCAATATTGATAAATTATTATTAACTGAAATTCATACTTTATTTAGATTTCCTTGGTTTTTACCTAATGTTCTTTTTCTAGGCCAGCATCTCAACTGGTGATGACAGTTTCTCAGACTTTCTTTGTTTTTGAGGACCTTGACAGTTTTGAAGTGTGCTGGCCAGGTGTTTTGTGGAGTGTCCCTCAATCTGAATTTGCCTGATGTTTTTCTCACAGTTGGTCAAGGGTTATGTATTTTGGGAAGGAAGATCAGAGAGACAAAGTGCCATTCTAATTACATCATATCAAGTGTACGTACCATCAACATGATTGATCATGTGATGTTGAACCTGATCACGTGGCTGAGATAGTGTTTGTCAGGTTTGTCACCTTAAAGTCACTCTACTTTGTCCTCTTCCATACTGTATTCTTTAGAAAGAAGCGACTATGTGCAGCCCACACTTCAGGAGTAGAGTTATGCTCCATCTCCTTGAGGGTAAAGCATCTACATAAATTATTTGAATTCTTCTGCACAGGAGATTTGTTTATTCTCCCCCTTTATTTATTTATTCTTTTATTTATAACCATATGGACTCATGGATATTCATTTTATACTTTGGGTTATAGTGCAGTATTACTTTATTTATTTTGTTGTTCTGATTGTTCCAGCTTTGACCAATCAGAGCTCTTTCAGTTGCATTGCCTCCCTTTGACATGATCCTTGCATTATGTGTGTATGGGCTTTTTGGTTTGGTTTTGTTTTTTAGAACTCTCTTACTTGCTGGTGCTATAAGATGCTCCAAGATCATCTTGTTTATTTCCTGCCTCAGTCCTGGAATCAGTCACATCTCCATAGAGCCCTAATTCCTTTTATTAGAGAATGGTATTAGAAAAAAGATCTGGGCACTAGGTCTGCTTTTTGTTACTGTAGCATCGTTTATTTTAGGCCCTCTCAGCTAACAGAGCAAGGAAATATATGTGTGTATAGTAATCTGTGTATATAACATATCTATAAGTAGATCTAATATGTAACCATCTATGTCTATATTAAGCTAAATATGAGCTCATACTGATGTCTCCAACTCTTATCCATTACACCATGGATCATTCTAGCCTCCTCTTCTTACGTACAGTAACCTCCCACTCCAACAGTGAGAGAACTATCCATCATCCACTTACTTAATTGCTCAATTGCAGTACACATGCATAGCAGTATGAGAATGGTTAACACATATCCCCACAGGAAAGACTTTTATCAACTAGAGTACAGTGCTTACGGACAGTTTCTTTTGCCTGAGTCTTACAGACTCCACTCCTTTCTGAAATTACGTAAGTTAGCACCTGCCTTCCCTCCACCTCCAACAGACTCTTTTTTCGAAAGAGAAAGAAAGCAGGAAAAATCAGCCAGTAAACTTGTACACTTTGGTGTTTCCATTTACAAATTATAAAGTTGAAGCAGGAATGAAAAACTCACCATGCAGATCACAGTTCTAATATTTTATGTAAAACACAAATTCTTTACAACAAGAATTAGACAAGTAGGCTCTGTAAGGAAATATTTTCTTTCCTTTTTTTCTTGGTGAGGAAGATTAGCCCTGAGCTCACAGCTGTTGCCAATCTTCTTCTTTTTCCACAAGTAGATTGTCGCTGAGCTAACATCTGTGCCAACCTTCCTCTGTTTTGTATGTGGGATGCTGCCACAGCATGGCCTGATGAGCGATGTGTATGTCTGCACCCAGGATCCGAATCTGCAAACCTCGGGCTGCCAAAGCAGAAAGCGCAAACTTAACCACTACGCCAATGAGCTGGCCTCAGGAAGTATTTTCTTATATTTCAAAGAGAAATTTAGAACACAGCAGTTCAAGACACTGATTTTATTTAAGCTTAACTACCCAGCTACCATCTTGTATCAACAGACCAGCCATATAAATAAAAGGAGAGTATAGGAAAAGAGAAAGGAAAGGACCCTTATGATGGAAGTGTTTTGCAAGACTCCTGTAGACTAGCCATGAGAGAGAGCACAGCTGCCTAATTTATCTTTTACGTTCAATATAGTCACATATTCAAATAGATTCTTCTAACACACTTTTGGTTACTAGTAATAAGATTGTGAAATAATAGCTTAAAGCTTCTTTAGCTACCAAAGTTTAAGGAATATATCCTTTGTAAGTTCAACTCTCAAACTAAACTAAAAATTTGAGCACAGTGTTGATCGGAAATGAAGGTTCTTATTAATAATTCTCAGCATCTCTTTAATTACCGGCCACCTGCCTCAGGCTCTGTAGCACTTACTTTAAATAGTGCTTCCTCCAGCTTAATTTTCCTTTCTTCTTGGTTGTATGACATATAATGACCTGACAGACTGTTTTGAGCAAAGGTAAATAAATTAGTCATTTGTGTCGCTGAATGTATTTACCATGGTTAAGAAGGAGTGAATATATTAAATATGTTAATGTATATACTGTCCTAGCTCAAGGTAGAATACCGACCAAAACAACAAAATCTAATTTCTAAAAGAGACTAAACTTTCCTCACTTAAGGTTTTGTGATCAAGATAAAATTTCCACATTGTGGAGTATTTAATTTGGAAACTTAGTAAGATTTTAAAGCTGTTTTCTTTATTTGAAATTAAGTTTGGGGAATGTTAGAATTGACAGAAAAATATCTTCTTCTGCCTTCTTCTCTCTCTTATCTTCAAATTTCATCTACTTTTCTTTCTATGTGTAGAAGAGGCAAAAGAAAATTAACCATTTTTCTACATTTAACACCAAACAATTGGCTGAACTTTTTCAGTGAATTGATTGATTTCTGTTGAAATAAGAAAGCCCATCCTTGTTTTACAGTGGCATAACAACTGCTTGAAAAGTGATCAATTTACTCCTCGTCTGCAGTTACTTGTCAGATAGCACGTAAGTGTGTACATACGTCTCACGTGCTGAAGTCCAGCTGATGGCTAGATGGTGCTTAGGTTCCTGCGTTGAAAAAGATTCTGAAAACACAAACATGATGAGAGAAGGTGTTGTACATGACTAGCAATGCCTGTCACCAGTGAGGAAATGAGAAAGAGTGGCAAAATATCTGTATTTACCTTTTCTAGGTTATAATATTGACTGTTTGTGATGCAATTAACTCATATTTTAGAATCAAATTAGTAAAACCAGTGTTACTTTATCTGATAAGCATTTATGACTTTTTGCTTTACATAAAAATGATTCCATTTTTGTGCTCTGGTTGTATCAATTTTTCCTCCTCCTGAGAACCAAAGGCCATAAAATACATTACATAATGCCAACTAAGACATAATTTTTCTCAGTAATTCTTCCTAAATCCACGTTACTGGACTATAAACTCCATGAGGGCAGGAATAATGCCTAACTTCCTGCAATGCCATAACCCAGAATTTAAAATGATGACTCGGCTGCATAAACCTGGCTTCCCATCCACTGATAAGGAACTCAGAAGTCGTTACCAGGACCCCCCAGCCCCTACCTGATCTGGCTCCTGACCACTTCTCTGACCTGCTCCCCCTCTCGCCGCCCTCACTCCAATCCAGCGATTCTGACCTTCCTGCAGGCCTTCTTAGAGGGTAAATCCAATCCCGCCCAAGGGTCTCTAAATCTACTCATTCTTCTGACTGCCACTCCCTGCCCACAGGCATCTGCATGGCCTACTCTCTCAGTCACTACATTAGGTCCCTGCAAATGTCATCTGCCCAGGAGGAATGTCCTAAGACAGTGACCTCAGCCCCTTCCATCCCCTTCTGCTTTATTTTCCTCCAGCACTTATTGCTCTCTCATATTACATTACAGACTCATGCACATTTTATCTTTCTACCACTGGAAGGTAAATTCCAAAGGGCAAGAAATGTCTTTTTTGTTCACTGGTGGAGCCCCGGCACCTGGAACACCAGATGACACTTGTAGATGCTCGATAAACAGACTAATTGATCAACAAAACACTGTTAGAAAGAGCTTCTCCTAGAGTCCAAACCCCAAATCACAATGTCTGCCTAGACCCCAGAGGCCTTAATGTTGAGGGAAAGAACTAAATCCCTAACATTGAAAACCAGGGTTGAGTGGTTTCCATTTAAACATTTTTTGCAGCAAAACCTTCCCTTCACGTGCACACAAAATATCAAGTCCTAAATATATAGAACAGGTTAAATAGCAGTCATGTTGGCCCAATCCAGGGTAGAGGGCCTCAGAGCACTCATCATCCTCCCCGAAGGTTACATTAAGGCGCTTCTCCAGGACCTTCTGGCTCTCAGCACCTCCATTGGCCTCTCCCAGCTGCTGCCTGCTGAGTCCGGGCGTCTCTGGAATACATCATGCTCTGGACACAACCTGCTGTTCACAGCAGCAACTTGGGGAGCTTACTCTCTCTCATCTTCGAGCCTTGAATCACAGAGCCACCAACCTGAAGCGTCTTGTTAGATTTAACAGGGCCATTGCAGACAGAATTGACCGCATCAAGCCTCTCAAGTACAGATACCGACTCTCTTTTCTCAAGCTGGCGTACTAGAGTGTGTGCCTCTTAATAAGAAGGGAAGTATTCTCACTAAGAATTGTATATGTTCTAAATGTATTTGCACTTGAGATAGGAATTCTTTATATTTAATAAGGTCTCAGGATGCAATTGATACAGAGCACTTATAGCAGCAATGTTTAAATATTCATGAAAATATTATCATACTGTTGGCTACTTTTTTCAGCTGAAAATAAACCATTAATAATCCATTTCCACCTCTTGAGAAGACATCAAATAAGGAGTCTGCAAAGTCAGAAGGTGTATATTTAATCGAGAGCTCAAGAAAACTGCTGTGACTATAAATATCCAGCAGTAGAAAATGGACAGGTCTAAATGGACTAACATTATAGTGGTTTCAGAAGTTAAAAGCTGTGTAAATAAGATAGATAAATGGAATGGGTGGGATGGAGAGAATGTAAGCAAGCGTGAGAAGGAAGTAACATCTTCCCTTACTGTAAAAGTTTCTTATCGATGTAACTTCACCTGCCTCTCATCCAGGCCCTCCAGCTAATTTTAAGATAACATTTCATTTTAATCTCCAATTTTCAGATAGAAATAATGAAGGAAGAGAAGTTAGGTGTTTGGTCCAAAGTTCTCCATCTTCCAAATTTTTTCCAGCTCTAATCTCCCACTCATGATACAGAAATAGGCAGATCTTTAAATTCTATTGCTTATTCTCTGTCCTTTACTAATACAGGAAACGGCTTTACAATCTTCCACGTAGACAATCACCTAATTAGGGAGCTATGGAAAATCACTGCAGGCCCAGCTCACAGGATTCTGCCAGCTCCACTGTACTCTTTGGCTATGAAACTTCCACTCAAGACATTTCCTGAGCCTGTAACTTCATCAGCTGAGGTTCAGCTGGAATGGTCTACAAATACATCAGTATTCTCTGCTTTGTAGGCAGAGTCCAATTTAGAAACAGGTTATATAGTTACTAAGCTAATGTGTTAAGGCAGTAATTTGGATCTGGAATATATTTCCCCATGGAAACGTTATTACATATGGTAGTTTTAAGACAAGCCCACAAAGACTATCTAATCCACAATGAACCAAAATTAACATACTAATGCACAGTTTCAATGATGTGGAGCCCATCTTCGACTTTGTGTCTATAGACAAATGTACTCTGAAACCCACATGGGACCCCAGGAATCTGTGTTTCTCAGGAGGTGACACTGGGGAACAGGAAGGCCATATGGGATGCAGGAAAAATACTTCAGGCAGCAGTAACTTAGAAATCTCTTTACCACTTTGTAAAGGAAGGCAGCTAAGTCAACCAGAGCCCAAAGGTTATTCCTGATGGGCAGACAGGTCAATGCTGGGACTCACCTGCCTGACTTTTGCATTTGGGATTCTTTAGAGGATCACAGAACAGAAAAAAAAAGATATTAGTTTAAAAACTGGTGACATCCAAATAAGGTCTATAGTTAATAGTATGGGACCAAAGCCAATTTTCTGGTAATTGTGCTATAGTTATGTAAAATGTTTACACTAGAGAAATCTAATGTTACTTTTGCAATTTTTCTGTAAGTCTAAAATGAGTCAAAATAAAATGCTAAAAAAGTAAGAAAGCAGATAATTATGTTTAGACATGCAAAAACTTAAAGAATATAATTCCTATGAGCTCTTCTTGAATAAACATTAGAAGATGAATTTGAGCCAACGAACAGATGATGGGAAATCATGATGAAAGGACAGGGAGCACTTGAGCGTTGGATCCCTTACGTAGGACTGAGATTCAACCAGCCTGTGGCTATAAAGAAAAGCGCAAGTATTTTTAAAAATTATAAACTGTGATGATGTATAAATATAAATATAACTATGAAAACGTTGGAGTGGTAGTCAGAGAGGAGGAGCAGTGGAAAGACAATGATAAATTTATGTAGTAAAGTAGAGTTTCAAAAGATATTTAAAACTGATAAATCAATTAATAGAATTATGAGTACTTTAAAAATACAAGAGTAAACACTTGAAAAACTAATGATAATGACATAATCAAAATTGAGAGGAGTGAGAGGCAGACTGGTGAAAAGTGAAAATACACTAATATTGTTATTGCTTACAGTGGGCAATAAATAGATGCTGTCCGATGAACAGAGGATTAAGTATATTATAATGCTGTTTATGAGGGTAGTAGTAAAGGCTTGAAATCAGACTTTCTAAATTATAATAGTGAACACAACTAAAATAAGGGGAATTTTTTTAAAACATAGAGAGGAATTGGAGTCGGTCCAGTGGCATGGGGGAGAAGTTCCTGTGCTCCACTTCAGTGGCCTGGGATTCATAGGTTTAAATCCTGGGCATGAACCTATGCATTGTTCACCAAGCCATGCTGTGGCAGCATCCCACATACAAAGTAGAGGAAGATTGGCACGGATTTTAGCTCACGGCCAATCTTCCTCACCAAAAGAAAAAAGAAAAGCAATAGACAATAAGATAATTATATTAACTGCAGCATTGTTTTATAACAGCAACAGACTGGAAACAATCTAAATGTTTATCATTGGAGAACTAGCTAAACAATCTGATAAACAGGAATACAACATAGTTATTAAAAAGAATAAGGCAGCAGGTCTATATCTTGATATGGAATGATCTCCAAGACGTAGTAAGAAGAAAAAAAGTTCAGTACAGTTTGTGTAGCAAATAAAAAAAGAAAGAAAAAACCCCTGCATGGATGTGCATGTGTGTTTGTGTGCTTGTATCTTGGAAGAACAGACAGAAACTAACAGCAGTGGTTTTCCTCTCAGGGAAGGAGTGAATTGTAGGACACGGATGCAAAGGAGACTTTTGCTTCACTCTAGATAACCTTTTGTGCCTTATAAATCTTGCATTATAAAAATCTATTTCCTGTTGAAAACAATGGATAGATGATGATGACGAAAGGTAGATAGAGAATTAGATAGATAGATAGGCAGATAGATAGATAGATAGATAGATAGATAGATAGATAGATATAGATACAGATAGATAGATACAGATAGATAGATAGAGGGGCCAGCCTGGTGGCGTAGTGGTTAAGTTCGTGCGCTCCGCTGTGCAGCCCAGGCTTCACAGGTTTGGATCCCAAGTGCGGACCTACATGCCAGTCATCAAGCCATGCTACGGCGGCATCCTACATACAAAATAGAGGAAGATTGGCACAGATGTTAGCTCAGTGACAATCTTCCTCAAGGAAAAAGAGGACGATTGACAACAGATGCTAGTTTAGGGCCAATCTTCCTCACCAAAAAAAAAAGATAGCTAGATGATAGAAAAAACTAGCCACCAGAAAGAGTGTTTAGAATAAAGCACAAGGAAATGCTGATTCCCAGTGTTTTTATACCTACAAAACTGTGCCAGTGATGGAGGCTTCCATAGTTGGCAAACCTGGCTTCTGGAGAGAGGCACAATTCACTTGGTGGGTGAGTGTGAACACAGAAGGGCTTTTGCCCATATCCAGGGTCCTGCTGAGCAACCAGAAAACTGTTCCAGCAAACAGAAAGGGTGCCCTGGTCTTCTTATAACCTTTCTTGGGGCTGAGGATCTTGTGATAGAGAATGAGGGTCAGGAGTAACAAGCAGTCAAAGATACCATTCGCAGTCTGGCTTAGGAAAGAAGGTTGACTGTGGCTCCATTTCCAAGATAAGGAACAGAGGGGAAGTGGTTTTCCTGGGGGTGGTGAAGGGTGAGTGGGAGTGGAGGTGGGCTTGTTACTGTGAACAAGAAAAGTTCTTTCTCTTTGCGGTAGGTTAGGTTGAAGGTGCGGTAGGTTAGGTCTGTGCCTGGAGAACAGACATCCAAATGTAGATGCTCATTAACCAGTTGCACTTATCAGTCTATATTTCAGAAGTGAGATCTGGCCTGGACATATAGACCATGTAGACATCAGTGGATGACTTTAACGTCAGTCTTTGTAAAGGGTAAAACTGACAGCACGGTATGCAGACTGAGGAAGAAATAGGCAGACGGAGGAGAAATAATCAAAAGGAACCCTAAATGTAAGGATGGGCAGAGGAGGAAGAGCTACGAAGGAAGCTAAGAAAGGGAAACCAGAGAGCTCACAGATTTCACAGCAGCCAAGGAAAAAGAACTTGTCAATTCTTTCAAGAAGATTAGCTGTGCCCAGGAGAGATGCAGGGCAGAAGCCGGAGGAGAAAGCAGAGTCCAAAAGTGACTTTGGTAAGACAGAAGAGACTTGGTACATTGAAATGCTAATAGTAGGATCCAGGGGATAGAAAGAAGTTGAAGATGCAGGAAGGTGAGATGAGAGATGTTTCTTGTGAGGATGGAGAAGATGGATTCTGAGCCTGAGAGACCTGAGCCTTGGACAGGATGGGGACCACCTCTTTCATTGTAACCAAGGGGAGGAGGCAAAGCAGAGGTGCAGGCGCAAATCAGCTTGTCAGTGCAGCAGCAGGTAGGAGGGCAGTCCTGACTGCGAATACAATGACATCTCTTTTCTCATTGGAGTAGAAAGTGAGTCATCTACTAAAACTGAAGGGGTAAGTGGTGGGGTTAGAAGATATTTAAAAAAAGAGTAGATGTTATTATAGCTTCTTTGCAGAAAAAGAGAAGCTGCTGACTAAAAAAGATTGGTGGAAGAAGTTGGAGTCCAGAAATTTGGAGAGCCAAATGTCAGCAGGGTCATGTGGGTTTGGTTTGGTTGGGTTTTTTCAGCATCACTCAGCAGACCAGATATAGACACAAGAAAAGCGAGGTCGGTTGTATGGATCCAGAGTGAGTACAGGGGAGGTGACCTAGTGGAAGGACTTGGACAATATGAGTAAGAGGTTGAAATAATGGACAATGGGCTGGAGACCAGACAGAAGACGAACAGAAGACAGAAGAGAGCTGATGAATAGGAGCAGAAGGGTCAAAGATCTGGAAGTCTGAGACTGGTAGAGAAACACATGTATAAAAAGAGCTGGGCAGATTGGAGACTGAAGGACAGAGGCAAGTTTTCAATAAATAGCCAAGTAAGATTGTAAGAGATGCTTCAGCATATTTTTAAATGCAAATCAAAATATTTCCACTTCTCAGATTGGCATACAAAAAGTAAGTTTAATAATGAAGGGTTCAATGTGGTGAGAATATGGAAAAATGAGCACCATTCCACCCCGTTAGTAGGACCACGAATTGGCACAAAACTTCTAAAGTGGATAATTTGGCAATATCTGCCAAAATTACAAGTGGGCGTACTGACTGAACAGGCAGTTCCATAGCTAAGAATTTAATCTAAGGACTTAGACAAGTTTTCCAAAACGCACGTAAGGGACATGCTCCATATCACGAATTTACTCATTCAGCAGTTATTTACTGGGCACCTACATGGTCTAGATCATGATGGTCAAAAGGTAATTTTCAAAAGTGAGAAACATGACTTCAAAGAAATAGAGAATGAACATGCCACCAACTTAATTCAACACAGTAATGATTGAGACAAGGAGTAATATAGTAAAGCTGGATCAAAGGAAACCTTGAGGAAAGGAGGTTTATATGATCCTTTAAAAAGAGAATGCTAAAATAAGATTGTTAGGGTACATACAGACTCTTAAGTTCTGTAGGGAAATAAACTGTAACCTTTGAAGATATCTTTTCTACCAGACAGAAATAATTTGCGTCTTGACTGGACACAAATCAACAAGTTAACATGTGCCTTTATAGAAACTAAGCTCTTAATTAATAGTAAATTGCAGTCAAATAATGGTGTATTCTCTTAGAAAATTAAATGATTTCTGTGTAGGCTTGTTAAATGATGCCCTAATATGACATTGAAAGGATATGGCACACTCTTACACGCTTATTTTCAAATTCAACAATTTTTCTTAGCATGACCTTGTTTTTGGGGTACAACCATGAACAAAGCAATCAAGTTCCTTGCCTTTCTGGAACCAGCAATGCAGGGACCGCCCCCCCCAATGTTGGGGATGGTTATATAAGATTTGGTATGTACATTCAATGGAATATGATGAATTCTATACAGTCTTTTAAAATACTAAAGTTGATCTGTCACATTGATAGCCAGAGGCCAAAGAAGGAAGTGGTTTTTCTTTTCCATAATAATGAGGACTTTGCATATTGGACTGGAAGCAGCACTCAGAACTAGAAGTACTATGTCTTCACTTCATCCCAAGGAAAGTGAGATGTGGGGGAAGAAGGCAACAATCCCACATGAGAGTTACCAGGGAAGCTGGATCAGTAGTTGGGATGAAATGGAGTCTGTCTAGCTGGGAACAGAAATTTGAAAGGTCACACTGAAAACCCTGAAGGAAGAGGAAGAAGGAAGGGAAAAAATAAGAGTTTGAGTCTTAAAGCAAAAGCATGAAGCACATGGAAATTAAGAGGATGAGAGAGGCTATCAGAGTCACTCAGGGTTGACATTGGTGGGAGTGACCAAGGATAATGGCACACAATGAGATGATTTCACCCCATTTCTCAAAAGAATTAATCAACTTCCAGTTTCAGCTTCAACATATAAAGAGCGTGGATGTTATCAACAACTTTCCTTGCAAGAAAAAGCCAGACAAACTAAAAATCAATGACTTCTCTCAGACCTGTTGGAGAACTGAAGTCACTGGGCAAACTGTCACCCTGGATTCTTGACAGTCAGGTACATCTAGAGAGATACAGAGACCAAGATCTTCCCCAGAGCAAAAGCCACTAGAGCCATAAACCGGTAGGAACAGTTAAATGGTAAGGTTGATAAATTGCTGGGGCCTCAATGTGGAACATCATGAAAGTAAGAAAGTCCCAGAGGAAGTTTTAGGGAGATCCCCTCACTTTCATGGGTTTTCTTTCCAGAAACCCCACCAGATTCTCAGTGAGAATCCCAAAGAGACCCCCTCTTGACTCTGGCAGATGGAGGGGAAGAGCCTTCTCCATAACAAAGGGCTACTCTTTACATAAAAAGACTTTGTAAGATCTCAATTCTGAAACTTCATCTCAGTTGGAAAAAGAAGATTCTTTCCAACTCCAGTCCCTCCAACCTTCCTGTCTCACCTGAGGCCACACACACACACACACACACACACACACATAGTCAACAAGGGACAGGACTTTGAAAAAATAGATTGGCAACCCTGTAGTCAGGGAAGGGAGTAGGGGGCAAAGGGTAAATGCAGGATATACCACTGCAGAAACACATATGAAGGTCACAGGCCAGAGACACAGGCCCTCAGAAAGATTGAAATTTTATCAGAAGATTATAGGATGCTCTCTTTCCCCTGCACCTTACCACCACACCCACAGGGCTCCAGTATATTAACACTGGTTCCCAGGTGAAAGAACTGCCAGACACTTTCTCTGAGGAAAAGCACTGTGGTAAGCCCAAAGTGAAGAGAGCAGACAAAAACAAGGATGGAGAGGAATTTGATGCCTCTGGTACTTATAGCTATAATAAATATTAATACAACCCAACATCTGATCAGATTAGTATAAATTCTCACACTAAAGACATATTTATTTCAGTTTTTCTTACCCAAAGCAAGAAGCTTGAATTTCAGCAAGAAATTATAAGACACACTAACAGGCAGAAAAAATGACACATACACACAGTCTGAAGAGACAAAGCAATCATCAGAACCTCACACAGATATGACACAGATGTTGGACTTCTTGGATGGGGAATTTAAAATAACAATGATTAATATGTTAAAGGCACTAATGGAAAAAGTAGATAAGATTCAAGAATAGATGGTTAATGTAATGTAATTTAAGCAGAGAGATTAAAATGCTAAGAAAAAATCAAAAAGAAATGCTGGAAATCAAAAACATCACAACAGAAACAAAGAATGCCTTAGACGAGCTTATCAGCAGACTGGACATGGCTGAGGAAAGAATCAGTGAACTTCAAATAGGTCAGTTAGAAACTTCTCAAACTGAAAAGCAAAGACGAAAAAGAACAAATAGAAGAGAAATAGATAGAACATCCAAGAACTGTGACCAACATCAGAGGGTATAACATACATACAATTGGAACACCTGAAGAAGAAGAAAGAGAGAATGGAATATAAGAAATATTTGAGGTAACAATGGTTGAGAATGTTTCAAAATTAATGACAGACACCAAACCACAGATACAGATGCAGGAAGCTCAGAGAACACCAAATAGGACAAGTGCTAAGAAAGCACCCACTTAGGCATGTCCTATTCAAAAGAATTCATCCCAGCAGTCACCTGCTAAGTGGTTAGATGGTGAGAATCAAGCAGCCTAGAAGTTCTTGTAGGCACTTCAAGCAGTGTTTGATACTTTAATTCCTCCCTCTTTTTCACCTTCTATTTCAAGTTGCTCACGAAATGCTGCCAGTTGTCTCAGAAAGGTCTTTCAAACCCAGCATCTCCTTTTATCTTCCTATTGCCGCTGCCTGAATCCAGGGCCTCATCATCTGTTACTTGGAACTATCACAACAATCTATTCATCTGTCTCCAGTTTCTTCACTGCACATGTAGGCCAGAGTTATCATCCAAAAAACTCAGTTGGATTTTTGGGACCTGCAAACTGAAACTCAAAATTCTGCTGAAAATCTGGCTACAGATTCATTTCCATTACCCACCACCATGCACCCAAACTGAACTCAGTACCTTTCATTCCGGGCCTTGGCATTCTATTCTCTGTTCCTGGATCACATCTCACCCTATTCTTTATCTGTCAACCTACTCATCTTTTTATGTCTAGTTCAATATTACCTTCTCAGTGTGCTTTACCATATTCCCATTGTTAAATTAGTTGCTCTGTATTGCTGTGCCTCAATGGTATTTTATTAATACTGTTGAAGCAGTTACAATGTTATATTACAATTTATTTGTTGATGTGTTAATCTGTGTCTCTAGAACAAGAGATCCACAGGGGCAGAGACATTTGCACATACTAGTCACTAAATAAACGTGTTGAAATAAAGAGAAATAAAAAGATGAGATACTTTTTGGAAAGGTACTGATAGTCAAGATATTCATCACAAAGATAAAGAAGGAAATTTTCAGAGTGAAAAGAAAACCAATCGAGAGAAGGTTATCTGGGCATTTGATTTAACAGTTAATTTGGAAACTAGAAGCTGTTTTTGCACTGCCCAGGAAGTCAGACAGTTGTGGCATTCGATACTTCACTATTAGGAGAAAAAGCAGATACCGAATATGCAATTTTATATCAGAGATTTCTTCATCAAGCAAAATCTAGGGAATTTCCTGGCATTGATGTTCCTTCTTTCCCGTTGCCTTGGTCTATTTTGGCTGCTATAACAAAATACGACAGACGAGGTGACTTAGGAATAACAGAAATTCATTTCTCACAGTTCTAGAGGCTAGGAAGTCCAAGGTCAAGGCACCCACATGGTCTCATTCTGGTGGGGCCCTCTTCCTGGTTCACAGCTACGTTCTCACATAGAGGAAGGAGTGAGGGAGCTCTGTGGGGTCTATTTTATGAGAGCACTAATCGCATTCATGATGGCTCCACCCTCATAACCTAAGCCCCGCTCAAAGGCCCTGTCTCTTAAAACCATCACCTTTGGGCATTAGGACTTCAACACATGAGTTTTGGGAAGACACAAATATTCAGCCCATAGCAGCCACAGTCTGTCCTCACTGCTCACTCTTGTCTTTACAGGAAAGCTCCATGCACCATGCAATGCCCAATATTCAAACTTTTAATAGCCATGAATCATCAGAAATCTCTGTTAATAAATACTGAAATAATACATTTTTAAAAATATTCCCATCAAAAACTTCTGTTTTGAAATCTTGCCAACTAAGAAGTTAATTGATTTTTAATATTATTATCTATTTTATTTTGTTTTGGTCCCTAACTCAGGATGTAAACCCAATGATAATCATTTGAACATTCTCTGGGCAGTTTCCAAGGAGACCTAAATGTTTTCAGCTTGGACCTTTCTAGACTTCCCCAAAGCTTGTCCGTGTGCCAAGCACCACCAGAGTAGCAGTTGAGAGCAGAGGCCGTGAGTCAGGATGGGAAGGAGCAAGGAGTGGCTTCACCAGCTGGGCCCAGGGCTTAGGCAAGAGCGAGGCAGGTATCCCAGGGAGACCAAGGCCCTGAACTGTCAATAGCCCCCTTCCCTCAGTGCGGGCCTTCTGGACTTGGTGTCTACAGACAGTCATGTGATCTGTGGATAGAACTGTATGTCAATATCATTTATTTCCTTTGTAATTGTATGGATTTTATTTTACAGTTTAAAAACATCATCTTGAGAAGGAGTCCATGGCATGAAAAAATGTGCAAACTCCTGCAGGATTTCTTTATCAAAGAACCATATTTCAGGGAGATAGAATACAAATTTTATAATACTGTACGTGCATTTTCCTGAGAAGGCCTAGGGCTTTCCCTCGCCACAGAACAGGGTCTAGAGAGTCAAAAAGCTCTCAGGTGTGTCAGGTTTTAGGGTGGATCCTTTAGGCACACCAGAATCTCTCTCCATCCAGTTTCTAAAACTAAGGACTATTTCTTTCAATTTCATCTAGGTTTAGTAAAAGAGTGACTAATAAGTGATCTGCCTGCTAACTAATCATACCTTTTATTTAAATTCGCTAGGCTCAGACTAGGGCTTACATTCTCAGCTCAGTGCTTCAAGCTGTCCTATCTATGTGACATTCCTGCCTTAGGGACAGAACAAGTCATTTTGGTCAGGACATTTTAATATTTACCAATCCTTCCACAAGTGCTATGTCACCTTATTTTTGCAGTAGGCCTGTACAATAAGAATTTGTACCCACTTAGAAGGGGAAGAATCTAGCAATGGTGTGATTTCAGGCAAAGGCCCAGCCTTAGTCTGACTCAGCAGGAGAGCTTTGCAAGGGAGCCACTCTTTATACCCCTCCACCACCCACACCCTATGTCCCCGTCATTGGTCACTGGCAGTGAGCTGCCCCTGGGTAATAAGGGGTGGAAAGTGTTGACCTCCAGCCTCTTTGGGTTGTCTGGCATGGGGAAAACGGGGTCCAGGAGCCCCAGAACAGCTCTCCAAAGAAAGCCATGGGTGCCAACCATTAAAAGCAAAAGCACAAAGAAGGGAGCCGATGGTGCAAACACAGGGTCAAAGGTACTCAAGGAGTTTGGGTGGAACATTGGCAGTATCTGCTACAAAGAGACTGTGATTTTCCCAGGTGAATCTGAAATTAACTACAGGTCTTCAAATTTCAACTGTCACTTTTGCATTGAGTTTTCCATTGTCTAGAAACCACACTTTTTCGGAACATTCCTATTATTCCTACTATGGCATATACCTGAGACCTAATTGCCACTCACTCTGTGCAGCCTCTATTACAAAGCTACCAAAGTCACCTAATAAATCCTGAAAGATAAAATGACATGCCCTGCTAACTTGATTGAGTAAAAAAATAAGTAACATACTTTGTCAGGTCACTGGTGATGCCTGTGGTTTCCCTCAACATACACAGACTGGGACAGAAGCAGAAGGGACCATGACTGCTGAAAGAATGACTTGAATAGAATATCTAATGTAAGATGAATTCACAGGAAATCAAGCTTCATTAGCTCAGATGCCTCCATATGGAACTACTTGTTGGGTCAAGAGCTTTCCAGAAAACCATATGAAACCCTGGGAAATGTCTGTTTTGGATGTAAGAAATCTCAAGGGCTTTTATGGATTCAGATCTTTGTTATGGAAAAAGGAACTCTGAGGGGAGCCTGGGAAGTGTGCGTTCTGGGAGACATGCCAACTTCAAAGCTGACGTGATTTGCAATAACCCAGTTAATCAACCATAAAAATCAAGGCTTTATCATTTTTTAGAGATAATCATACACTGTAATTTTGAGTAGTAAGACTTATTGTGAGAAAACCACATGCTTTAGCTAGCGTGTATGTTTGTTTAAAAGACAATTAAATGTAAAAATCTCAGCCAAGAGCTTGCTCTGTACATAAATATCCAGTATATTGATGTTTTCAGATACCATTTGCCCATATTTTTAAAAGATAAAGTGACTTCAGAAACCTTTCATGACTTAAACTTGGCTTTAGCAATTAGGGAATCATTTTTTAAATAAAAGAAATTGACTGTCACTGACGAAAGTCAGAAATTCTTACGTGTAGTGTGAAGCTGAATTTTTATGTAAACAAATCAGAATTTTGAAACTAAAACACAGGCAGGCTCGTTCTTACTAGCACGACTGTCTGAGACTATTTTTACCTGCTTTTTTTTTTCTTAATACAGACTATCCGGGATCTTAAGCTGAAATTTGATAAAGGGCCTATCAAAATGGTTTTGAGAGTCTGGCAGGGAAAGAGGGTGAAATTGAAGAGAAAAGAAGATCAGAAACGTCAATCCCAAGAGAAATAGTGAAGAAAGCAAAGCTGAGCTTTCTGTCTCCCACTTCATGCCCCCTCCCTTTTGAATACCTAATGCTTTGAAGCTGCTCGGGGTCCCACAGTGGATCTCAGCCAGATTATGCCCAGGAGAGTAACTCATAGAGCTTAAAAAAATGAATGCAAGTTCTTGAAACTTCAGGTTTCCAAAGTGTGTTCTAGGTACACCTAAGGATCCCTGAGACACTATCAGAAGGCTACCAGGTCAAGACTATTTTCATACTCATTTTCAAAACTATTTTCATAACAATACTATATTCAAAACAATAAATGTTATTCACTTTTCACTCTTATTTTCCCTTAAGTGTATAATGGAGTTTTCCATAGGCTACTTAATGTGTGATATCATAACAGATTGAATACATGTTAAAAATAGCTAGAATAATAACAAAAGAGTCAAAAAGTATATAATTTCCCAGTAGGTGTTGATTTTTAAAAAGTAGTTTAAAAAAAAAATCTCAATCCAAAAGAAGGCAAATAAAGGGGGAATGGAGTAGCAGGGAAGAGAAGAAATAGAAAAATATGGAATAATATGAAATAAACCTAAACATATGAGAAATCACAATAAAAGTAAGTGGATTAAACCATTGAGTTAAAAGATAAAAATTTGTGAGACAAAATATTTCTTTTTTATAAACTACATGTTTATACAGAACACCAAAACAGAGCTGGCAAACGACATCCCACAGGCTCTGTCCAGCCCTTGCCTATTTATATATGGTCTTAGGCTGAGAATGGTTTTACACTTTTAAATGAATGGAAAAAAAGAAAAATATGTGACAGAGACCACATGTGACCTGCAAAGGTTAAGATATTTACTATCTGGCTCTTTACAGAAAAAGTTTGCCAACTCGTACTTTAAAATATAAAATCGTAAGGTCCAGAGGGGAGACAGAATGGAGACAGATTTAGAGGAGACAGGTTTAGGACAGAGGATGGTTTCCCCCAATATCTGGATACTAGCTGGATAGATGCATGTCTTACCACATTTATTAGCCTCCCTTGCAGCTAGGTACAGCCAATAGGAAATTAACTGCAGCAACTTATACAACTTCCAGGTCAAGACTTTATTAAGGATACAGATGCCTCCCACTCTACTTTCCCTCCTTCCTACAGAAGAGAGAAAAACGAGCCAGGGATGGAGTGAGCTATCTTTGATCATGAGGATGAAGTCATTGCTTGGAGGCTAGCAAAGTAATGAAGCAGGAGCCTGAGTCCTTAGACAATTTATAGAAGCAGAGATATCTGATAATCCCTGTACTGCCCACCTCCAGATCATTACAGATTAGGCAGAAATAGACTTCTCTTTCACTTAAGCCAAGGAGGTGATCTTTGTTACTGTAACTTAGCCTGTATCCTAACTAATATATCAAGCAATGCAAGCTAAAAGAAAGCCATGTAGCTGTGATAATATCAGACAAAATAGGCTTTACAGCAAAAGGGTCATAATGAGGGGCTGGCCTGGTGCCGCAGCTGTTAATTTTGCCCATTCTGTTTTTGCGGCCCAGGGTTCGCCAGTTCGGATCCCGGGTGTGCACCTATGCACCACTTGTCAAGCTATGCAGTGGCAGGCATCCCACATATAAAGTAGAGGAAGATGGGCATAGATGTTAGCTCAGGGCCAGTCTTCCTCAGCAAAAAGAGGAGGATTAGTGGCAGATGTTAGCTCACAGCTAATCTTCCTCAAAAAAAAAAAAAAGGTCATAATGATAAAAGGCTCGTTTTACTGGAAAATGTAATAATTCTAAATTTGTATAGACTTCAGTTCCACACTCATATATCTTCACAGAACTACAGGAAATTAACAAATCCACCATTCCAGTGGAATAGTTAACACTTCTCTCTCAGTAATCAACAGATAAAAAAGAAAATAAAATTAGCAATGAAAGATTTAGAAAGAAAAATTAATATGCTTTATCTAGTGGGTATGTAGAGAATATTACATCCAACATTGAATAACTTATGACTTTTTAAAGTACAAATAGAACAGGTTTGAAAATTGACCACATTCTAAGTCATAAAGCTAGCTTTAACAAATTTCAAAGGATGGTAAGATATTGAATGTATTTTCTGACCACAATGTAAATAACAAATTACAATATAAAACAATAACAAAATAAAACAAGAGAAAAAACACATTTACAAATTTTGTAAAATTCTAAACAGCTCAGAGATTAAAGAAGAAAGAATAATGCAAATTATAAAATGTTTATAAATGAGCAGTAACTAAAATACTATGCAAGAAAATTTGTTGAATGTAGCAAAAGCATTGCTTAGTGACAAATGCAGCCCATGTTAAAAGACGAGTTTCATTGAAAGGTAAAATCATGACTCATACAGATAGAAAACTGAACACATGTTAACTATTTTATTCTATTCAGTAATCAACAAGGGAATCAAGCTGATGTTATAACTGTTCAAAAGAGA